>NW_015664010.1:508139-510151 GCF_001515625.1 Sinocyclocheilus rhinocerous
AGATGATTTAAAACAATGAGCAAAGACCGGACTCTGACTCGAGTCCCACAGCCGCCCTGCACACGTTCATAATTCATGCACACATTTACATGAACATCTCCAGAAAAAAGGCCAGAACGTCCCAAAGCGGCTGTTTGTTTTTGACCATTTTCACAGATTTAAACAAAGGGATGTTTTTGGTGTTGTGCACTTGATCCTGCTGCTTTTTTTGCATCTGATTTCCCCTTCTGTGATCAATAACATAAGTCTGTTTCAGTCTCTTTCATTCTGACTTACAGTCGACAAGTCTGTGGTTCAGAGGTCAAGCACTCGTGCTACATACTGAGTGACAGGGATATGCAAAACTAGTTGGTTTTAACTGTATGATTAACCTGTATAATTAGGCTCACAAAGTTCATCGGGTGCATTTCTTGGGAGGTTTTTACTTAAGACGTGTTCTTGCATTCAAAAACTGCTGGACTAAATGCAACACCATCTTTAAAAAAAAAAAAAAAGGCCATAAAAGTCATGAAAATGGCCCTGATATACCAAAACTACAAGCATTCAAAGTTTATGTTTAGCATAAAAAAACTAGCCTGTTGTGGCTCAACCTTCATTTTGAATAGCAACTAAAAAGGCAGCTCAGTTCATTATGGCCACTCATGAGGATAAAACGTGAATAATTCATATGAGCTCCAGTAAAGCTGCTCTAGTTTACAGTTTATCTTCCTGCAGGAAACAAGCGGCTCGCTCGCTCATCAGACATTAGCACTCGCTAAAATGCTAAACACTAAAAATTGATTTACTACACTCCACACGCTTAAAAACACACCCGCTCAGGATACAGAGTCAATCTTCAGCGTCTGGACACCATGTTACACGTCACTCCTCCTTTATGTAAAATTAACACTCCGGTTGTTTTCTATATTTAATGAGTGAAGGATGTAGGGCGTAGCGTGGAGGGAATTTCACAGGAAATGTGTCCCACCTGTGCAGGTATGTGGAGGTCATGTGACCACAGCCCACGTCCTGCTCACATTCCATCAGTTTAACATCCATCAGCCAGAACAACTCATGCGAAAATCCCGTTCACTTGTGTGCTCAAATCAAAGCATTCAGTCGTCAGCCGCGTTTGAAGCTGCAAAACTGACAATCTTAAGTGAATAACTTAAATTTCAGTATGTGTATATATATAAATATACATAAACACACAAAATGCATTTATTTTATATATTATACAATTATTATTAACACTATATATTTAAGAATTAAATGTATTTTTTTGTTATTAAAAAGTTTATTTTTAAAAATAATGAGATTTTAGACAAATTATAAATGAAAAGGCATCCTTTTATTATTTCTCAGACAAAATGCTGCACATTTCTTTGTGAAATTGAAATATGTCAAATAACAAAACTACATTTAAATTTTAAAACAAATCCCAAATAATAATAAATCAATAATACAAATAAAAGAAATCTCTTCATATAAAGAAACTAAGGCTTCGCCTGTGCTCTTTCCATTTAAAATTAGAAGCAACCACTGCATTTTAATCACGATCCAAACAAAGATGCTGCACACATGCAGCATGAGCAGTTTTTAATCTAAACTATATTGTATAATTTCTAAATTTGAAGCAAAAAACAGAATGGTCTGACATGAGTTTTGTGAAACTATGCTACATAAAACATCTGCACGAAACTAAATCAGCAGACGGTCTGAATGAGAGCGCAAATTCACTCTGACAGTAGGTGGCGTTTATGGAACGGCAACTATAGGGTATTCTATAGTCTTTGGTATTATGCAGAGAGGCAGAGAGGCAAAATGAAAAGAAAATACCATCTAAACCAGGGGTGCCCACACTCGGTCCTGAAGGGCCGGTGTCCTGCAGAGTTTAGCGCCAACCCTAATCAAACACACCTGAAGCAGCTAATCAAGGTCTTACTAGGCATACTAGAAACTTCCAAGCAGGTGTGTTGAGGCAAGCTGGAGCTAAACTCTGCAGGACACCGGCCCTCCAGGACCGAGTTTGG
>NW_015664010.1:511018-548974 GCF_001515625.1 Sinocyclocheilus rhinocerous
AAACTAAGGCTTCGCCTGTGCTCTTTCCATTTAAAATTAGAAGCAACCACTGCATTTTAATCACGATCCAAACAAAGATGCTGCACACATGCAGCATGAGCAGATTTTGATTTAAATTAGATTGTATAATTTCAAACCTGAAGCAAAAACAGAGTGGTCTGACTTTAGCTTTGTGAAACTATATTACACAAAACAAAAACAGCAGACGAGCTGAATGAGACGCAGATTCACTCTCTGCCAGCAGGTGGCGCTCATGGAACATCAGCAATACGGCATTTCCTTGGTTGTCGCTGTAAACAAAGCAGCGCTGCGCTTATAAACACTACTTTACTATGCATTGTACAGAGGCAAGTGTAGTAAAATACCATCTAAACTTCTAAAGTCAGTTCTCCTCAGAGATACATTCATATAAACCCCACCCCCAATTGTATTGCAATTCGTTTAACATAAATCATCACATATTTTTATCGATTTTCAACTGGCTCGCGGTGCTTCATTACATCCCTACTTTCTATTTAAAAATGTCATTCATTCAATGTGTTATTTGCCATTTCTTTGTAATTATTCGTGAAATTTACTAGCAATTCCTGAGTGAAAATTCAAGTTTTAGAACGACATGAGTTTGAGTTAATGATGCCAGAATGTTCATCGTTAACTCTTTAATTATTGTTAACAACAAAGCAGACTCAGTTAATGCAGTGTGCAATTCAACTCAAAACGCCCACGACATGTAGTCAGAGCGCACGCAGTCCATCATCTCTGCCTGTCCGTACGGGACGGATTAGCAGCGATCAGTCAGCTCATTCCTACTGCATGTTTGGGCAATTATCACCCCACGTAACAAGGGAGGTCATGACGAGCCTGCAATACCCTGCTAAACCACGAGCGTGAGTCATATTACAGCAGCAATCTCAACTCACAACGGTCACGGAAACAGAAGACGAGATGCTGCTTTGAGAGGTCGTTTTCACGGCCCTACATGAGTCTAAGACTAAGCCGTTTGAACAAATAGGCTGCATGCAAATAATATGTTTGTTGCTGCATGCAACCAATGAGGATCATGCAATGGAAGGTTGTTGAGTCATTCATTTATTTCTCTCTCTCATTGCATTCTATTCAAACTGCAAGCACAACTCAACTAAAGCATGAGCTTTTGTGCCGTAACACCAGAAACATACTCACTGAATCAACATATTAATGCAGATGTTCATCAACTGTTAACAAATCAAATCATA
The DNA here is from genome assembly GCF_001515625.1 of Sinocyclocheilus rhinocerous. Lineage (NCBI taxonomy): Eukaryota > Metazoa > Chordata > Actinopteri > Cypriniformes > Cyprinidae > Sinocyclocheilus > Sinocyclocheilus rhinocerous. The sequence continues at coordinate 512,254 of NW_015664010.1, forward strand.
AATCATTTGGTTTCAGTAAGAACGCTAATCTATTTCAAGCCATACTTTGATCATAAAATCCTGAAACAATTATTGGTAGGGCTGCATGATTCATTAAAAGGCTGTGATTTAAATGAATATTTGCGCTGCATGTTTCAGAGTGAACTGTTGTGTTGTTTTACACACATTAGCAGGTCATTATGTTTGTATTTTAAAATAAAATTATAATCATTATTTTTTTATTATACTCAATTTTTTGTTTTAGTGAAATTTTACGATATACATTTTTATTTAGTAATAACAACAATACTAATAATACATATTAATTTATTATAAATAACAATAAATATTTTTATTTTCATATCATTAAATAAATATTTTCACTGCATGAGCAGCTCATGATGTTTAAAAATTAAGAAATGAAGACTAAAAATATTAGTAGTTTTTGTATTAAAAATTTAATATTTGTATTATTTTTCTTTAATACTCTATTTTACAGTGAAACATCACAATAGAATACTAATACTTTTTCTCTCTTCATCTGTGGCTAAATATTGTTATTGTTTTATAGTCATAAGACCAAATTGTACAGCCCTGCAAATAAGCACAGCAAACCTGGAGATTATTTTTCATTTTAAATTGCAATTAAATGTTTTCCCCTAAATCGTGCGTTAGTCAACGTTTAAGACAGAGCAAGTAAAGCAGGCACGTCTAGTGTGAGGGGTCACGAGACATACATACTCCATAGTCGACAAGATGGACGACAAGTCAAACACTTTCACTGAAAACACAGGGGAAGCACTGTGGGTAAGATTGCAGTCCTCTGACTTCATCACCCTCAAACACACACACCCAATACTCGTGTGTGTGTGTGTTGAAACCGTGCGATGTCTGAAGCCACTGTGTCTCTCCCCCGCACAATGTTCGCATTCCACGGGGCACAGGGTGTGGAAACAGAGGTGGATTTTTCGTCCACAAAAATGCCTTTCTATCTGTCTCTCTTGATCTGGGACTCACCCACTCCTCCTGTACTGCTGCTGCAGAGGCTTGTCATACGCTGGCCAATCTGTGACTCACTGCGTTTGCATTCTGGGAACGGTGTGGGGTCACTGGAGCACTCGAGTGTTATTCTGCATTTGTAAAGAATTCTAATAGTATAAACAGCGCACTGGAAAGAATGAGTCAAGAGACGCTCTTAACCAGCACTTTAGAGCTCGTATTAACAGCCGTGTGAAGCCATCGCATGCAGTTTGGTTCAACGTCTTGCCAATTTGCTCATTACTCTCGGTCCATCGCATAAATTGATACGTACAGCTCTGACAGGTAACTGAACTGTAGCTTCTTTATTATTTACAGCTTCACAAATTCCAACGTAACTACATCTATTTATATCTGCTGAATAAATACAAGGGCATTCAGAAGAAACAAATGAGGCTAAACAACTATTCTGCAGAGAAAAGACCAGCCTTTAGTGTCTAGACCGCATGTGCTGGTTTCCAGGGTGTTGCCATCTGGTTGCAAAGGTATTCTGAGTGTTTTTTACCATGTTTTGAGAAATCTGATTAATCTAAATAAAATAGTAATTGCGATATGGCTCAGTGCGAAGGCTGTAATCAAATAGCAAAGGCTGTGATTTAATTAACATTTTAAATAGCAATTTTTATCGGAAAACTCAAGATTTTTTCCTCAAATCGTGCAGCCCTAATTTAAACGCTCTAGATCTGAATTAAACATTGTGCATTTGGCAGATGCGTTTATCCAAAGCGAATCAGGGTATGCATTTTATCAGTTCATGCATTCCCTGGGAATCGAACCCATGACCGTAGTGTTGCTAGCGGCGTGCTCTCCCGTTTGAGCTGCAGGAATGCATTAGTGTGGATGTGCTGTGAGTGATGGTGGAGAGTCATGAGCGCAAGATTAGCATGAACTAACCCCACACCTCTGAACACGCATTCCAGCCCTGGGAAAACACACGGCTCAATGCAGCGAACGTCCCGACACTGAAATACAGACACACTCCTTCCCTTCACACTGGAATGTAAACACCATTTAACGCTGACTTTCTTGGGCTTTCTGGTTTGGAAAAATAGGATGCAGAAATGCATGCTTGCTTTAAAGCGTCTATTCCCAAAGGAGGGTTATAGATATGACAGACAGCTCGTCTCCAACTGGCAATGAATAAGTGCCACAGGCGCACCCACTCATTAGGACAGAGATTTATTTCTACTTTAATGGCTCTGACAGCAAAACCGTCCAGACAGGCATTACACGATGCTGACTGAGGGGAAAAGAGCTGTAGCTCTCGCTCAAAACACAGAGGAGAATAAATCAGATTTATTGTTCACAGACTCATGATTGACTCGGAAATTTGATAGGCAACTTTCTAAGACCTCTAAATGTTTGATACATGATCAAACTTTTCTGTAAAACCTGTGACACACATTCTACTACATGCCTTCTGTCCTCTGATTGATAGTTTACACCTTTTTTCCAAGTAAAAGCTCTTTTAGTGTAACTGAGCAAATGTCTGCATTATATGTTTTGTAATATGTTTTAATAATCAAACTAAGCATTTAGAGTAGCGACTGATATTTATATCATTTTATGTAAGTATCTGCTATACTGTTATAAAGATCTAATTGATTTACATTACAAGCATCAGATTTTCATACTTTTAGTTTGAGTCTCTGAATAAAATTGAGCTGTTTTTTCTTCACATTCTCTCTATATCAAACTATATGAACCATAAAAGCCTGATGTATCAAATATGATACACAACAAAAATACATATGCAAACTTTTTTTTTTTTTATAATTTGTCTAAAAGTCCAATAAATAGTTTTTTTTCTGACTAATATTTCACATGTCAGGCTTTACAGGGTTAAAGAAGGACAAAAAGCTGCCCATGTCTTTTGTTTTTGACATCAAAGAGTTTGCGTCCAATCAAAATCTACTATTTTGGTGCAAATTAAACTCTAACTTGGTAGAAGCCAGTCAGTTTGACAGATTACAACATGAACGTGCTCAACCTCAAAAAGCATTAACGAATTTATGGAATATAAAAGAAAACAACCCCCAACAACACTGAATATGGTTACACAACCCGTCCGCAGCAAAATCTGGATAGCAAAGCAGCTGAACCATACTAAACCAACAAAACTTTTCCTGTTAAAAAAAAAACATCTGTGACTTTTGGAAGGAGACTGGAAATGATTTCTATCCTCAGACATGATAGAAACATTGCAATGCCCTAGTATTCTGAACAGTGATGCCGTTCACTAACAGGCTAATTGCGGAGCTGCAGTTGTGTTGTTAGTATGATCAGCCGGATGTGTAAGAGCAGCACACAGCTGCTGTGAGTGTGTGTGGGACGGGTGAGAGGTAGAGAGCTCTTCACCAGTGTGTACTCTAATACTGTGCTCTCCTGGCATATGAGAGAGAGAGAGTTTGTGTGAGTTCTTCCTCGCACGGCCCTGTCGCTCCAGTAACCCAGCGCTCCCAGTATGGCCAGCTGGTGAACGCTGAGCGACTCGCACACTTCAAACCAGCGCCAGAGTTTACTTTAACTCCCACCAGAAACACAGAGGAAGAGACGGCATGTCAGAGCGGGGGAGGAATATAGGAGATTATTTTGTAACTCTACTAACTAAAAAAATAAATAAAATGTAAATGAACAATTTACTACTAGGCAGAAATGAAATACTTGCATTATCCGAGTATTCAAAATGGTTCATGTTTGTCATTTACTGTATATTCTGTATGCTGATTTTTTTTTTAAAGTTTATATATTAATAAAAAAAGAAAGAAAGAAAAAACTTATGACAAATAAAACTTATTTAATTTCAGCTAATTGCCAAGGTATAATTTCTTTTTTTTCTTTTAGTTTAACTTGAATGACATCCCATTTAAAGTGAAATAAAGATTTATAATATATATATAATAGGACATATTTAAAAAAAAATAATAAAAAAAATAATAAAATAAAATAAAATATGACCAGCAAAGGCAATTCTGTATGCTGATTTTAAAAAAAAAGTTTATATATTAATAAAAAAAGAAAGAAAGAAAAAACTTATGACAAATAAAACTTATTTAATTTCAGCTAATTGCCAAGGTATAATTTCTTTTTTTTCTTTTAGTTTAACTTGAATGACATCCCATTTAAAGTGAAATAAAGATTTATAATATATATATAATAGGACATGTTTAAAAAATAATAATAAAAAATATAATAAAATAAAATAAAATATGACCAGCAAAAGCATCCAATCTCCTTTATTGTAATGTTAATGTCATAAAAACAATTTCAGCTTATATTTCATCCCAAAATAAAATATAAAATAAAAAAATCCATTTGTGCATTAAAAATATTACTTTATATTAAGATTAGAATTGTATTTATTTTAGTTAGTTAGTTGCATGTGACATTATTTTAATTACATTTTGGTTAAACACGTTTTCTCCCCAAAATATTAATGTGTGCATTGCAGTATTGTGACTTTGAAGGAGATGTGCTATCATGAAATGAATGTCACAATGCAAAAAAAAAAAAAAAACATTTATGCAAAACACAATCTTTTTTTATTTTTTTCTTATGACTTGTGATTATGACCTGGATGTTTACTTGAAAGCTTTTGCGAGATTCATCCTGTAAACAAGTGTAAATAAATTGAATACAGGAAAAATATATACTGTGCATAAACAAAATCCTATTTTAAGACTAGTACATTTTTTTTGTTGTTGTTGCATCCTAACATTATTGTCATCAAATTTTAAACACATGCTTTGCCCAAATTATTAATTTGTGCATTGCAGTAATGAGAATTTGAGGGAGATTAGATGATCTAATACAGGCCTCCAATAAAGGGTTATAATAAAAATGAGGAGCTTCCAGTGAAACTCTGAAATAGTGGCTATTAGCTCTTCATGTAGCAAACAAGCTTAAGCTTGTGTGGGAGGCGCAAGATCAGAAAGAGAGCTGCCGACCTCACTGCATGATCCTTCTCAAGAGAGGACAAGAGAAGGGGGAGGAGATAGAGAAAGTTCCTTTGAAATACAGAAATCAAGCACAGGTCAGTTGAGTCAGTGAGGACACAGAGGCCGGCCGCTGACCCGGGAGAGTAAAGCCTCGAGAGTCCAGCAGAGGATCTTAAACTCCCACTCTGTCATTCCTTAAAGGGATAGTTCACCCAAAAATCAACATTCAGTCATCATTTACTCTACAAACCTGGGTGACTTATGAAGAAGACATTTTGAAGAACCCCAAACAACACAGACCCCATTGACTTTCATTATACAAAAAATAAAAGATATATATATATATATATATACACAGGTGCATCTCAATAAATTAGAATGTCGTGGAACACTTAATGGCAGGATTATAGTTAAATAAAACAAACAAACAATATATAAATAAATAAATATTAATTATACTTCAACAAATAATTAAAATAATTAAAAACCATACAAAATTCATTACCATAAATAAATAAAAATTAGCTGAAATAAAATAAAATGTAAAAAAATATTTTATTTCAGCTAGTTTTCATGATTTTAACTAAACAAAAACACATTTTCGTTACTTGAAATAAAAAAAATTATTTTAGTTTTCATGGTTTATATATATATATATATATATATATATATACACACACACACAAAATACTTTAACTCTGCATAGTCAGCATCAATAAAACATTTCAATTATTGACTGCAGGAACATTTCCAGACAATTTAGTATTCTCAGTGTATACAATATTAATAAATTTGTTATTGTCAAGTAAAAAAAACTCTTAAAATGAGCTCAGCTGTTTATGTGCTCCTCAAACAAAGACAAGGTGCTTTTCAGATCAAATCACGAACTTAAATCAAACTGAAGGCTAAACGCTGAATTTCTGTTTGTCCATCACGTCACTGTGAATCATTATTCTGATGATGATTCAGCTCAGTTCTTCCAACATGGCTATTATGATGTACGAATGAAAGAAAAACTGCCAAGCTGCTGTGAGTGTTTTCATAAGAGCAGTAAAGCTATTTCACCGAGCCTCTGAAAAGAACTGGACGGCCTTCAGAACTTTTGCTCTATTATCTGCAATTCAACACGGCCTCAAAATCAACACATTTCACATTACAGAGTGAAAAAAATTAAATGAGCATGAACATGATATAACACAAGCAGAGAGAGCCACAACATTACATACTGAATTTCCCTGGTATTTCTGATTATTAAAGGAATAGTTCACCCAAAATTGAAAATTTGCTTAATTTAGTCATCCTCAGTCTATCCAAGATGTAGCAGAATTTGTTTCTTCATCAGATTTAGAGAAATGCAGCATTGCATCACTTGCTCACCAATAGATCCTCTGCAGTGAATGGGTGCCGTCAGAATGAGAGTCCAAACAGCTGATAAAAACATCACAATAATCCACAGCACTCCAGTCCATCAATTAATGTCTTGAGAAGACAAAAGCTGTGTTTGTAAGAAACAGATCCATCATTAAGACGTTTTCAACATCAAACCGTTGCTTCTGACTAAAATACTAGTCTATAATCCATAATAATGCTTCCTCGAGTGAAACAGTTCATCTCCTGTTGTCTCTTACATCAAAATCCAGTCACATATTTGTTTAGAGCCGTTTTGGCTTGTAAACGGTGCTTGATCTGTGCAGATTTCTCTACTGATTCAGGCAAGATAACTTTTCACTGGAGGTTGATTTGTTTCTTATAAACACACAGCTTTTGGCTTCACAAGACGTATTATAGTGATGTTTTTATCAACTGTTTGGACTCTCATTCTGACGGCACCCATTCACTGCAGAGGATCCATTGGTGAGCAAGTGATGCAATGCTACATTTAAAAAGTCAATGACACCTTGGATGGCCTAAAAACATTTTCTGCAAATTTTCATTTTTGGGTGAACTATTCCCTAAAAAGTGTTTCTTGCTGTTTCTTTTAAAAAAATTTAAATTACTGGCAATTTCTGAGTAAAAAAATTATTCTACACCATTTCTTTTCAGTGTGCTTGAAAGAATGGACACCCAACAACTGAAACAAGCCCTAAAGTTTTAAATGCACAAATGAAAGCAAACAATCTCACACAATACAAGCCAAACGGAATGCTGATGGGTTTAGACATTGAGGATTTGGCATAAACATATGGCATAAACTTGTACTAATGCTGACAACTTAATGTATTCAAAGCATCTTTTCGCTGATAAGAGTACATAATGCAAAGTGCGTCAGAGAAACCGTCAAATGCAATAACGGGAAACCATAAAGGCAGCTCTGCTGAGTCACTGGGCAAACAGGAGAAACACAGTCACACTGTCGGCACACACACAGATTTGAGGGAGCGTGTGTGCAAACAGACCTGTCTTTAATCTGCTTTTTCCACCTGGATCCTGACATCCATCAGCACGAGGCGGCATTAGTGCCTTCTGCCAAAGCTTTATCCTATGGGTGGTGATGCTCTCGGTCGTCACACCCACAGGTCCTTCACTTTGTGCAATCATGACTGTGTCTGCTGCCATGATTCAGGTGTGGTGACCTACAGTACACCACACCCATTAGAAAAGGGCCTAATATGTCCTTCGTTGACTGGAATATCTTTAAAGCAAACTAATGCCTATTTCTACACATGCATGGGTCGAATCTATCGGCAAATAACCCACCAGACAATGGGAACCCGCTGCTGAATCCGTTCAATGTTCAATCAGACAGAAAAAGTGAAGGACACAAGCGCTGCATCACCGCTGACCGCTGCTTTCCCAGAAACGACACATTGTCAGGCTTCAGGCGAGATTCTCGGAAACACACAAGTCTCCAAGAGCTCGGAAGATCAATGCTGCTGATCAGCGTTATGAATCATGCCATGTTAGTTATGATACCTGCTGTATTTACAGTCATACTAAGCATGCACTGCCTTGTTTACATATCCAAAATATTATTAAATATGATTAAAGCATGCAAATGTCAATTAATGTGAATGGAGGGACTCATATAAGCGGTCAGTGATTATAATCAGGTTTATTCATTAATAATCACTCTTGAGGACCCTCTGAAAGTCAAACTAGTAAATTATGTGTGTATATATATATTTTTTTTTTTTAAAGTCTAAAATGACACAAAATATAACTAATATAATTATAAATGTATGTGGGGTATAATAGTAAACCAATCCATCAGACCTGTACTATCCGCCATAAAATCACCTATTTTGAATGCATTTAAAATATTTTAAAGTAACAATGAATTGTTTTAGGTCTTTTAAATTCACACAGTATTAGATCCTCATCACTTATCAGGATAAACACGCAAACCAATTTAAATGTTCCTAGTGAAATAATGTTTATTGAGCTTATTTTTAACCAAGCACATAATATTTGTAAGTAAGCTTTTAACAGAATGTTTTGATAAATTCTAGTTTAACTGAAAACACACACATCAAAGATGTTTGAACACACCGATGTCATACTTTATTACGTCAGAGGAAAAACAACTTTTAAACTCCGTTTTTGCACCACAATAACATACCAAACGAAGAAAATATGACTTGAAACCCAAAGACTTGGCTGATTTGGATTATATAATAGTTTGCGAAGCTACTATGCTAATTACCTAGCCAGCTAACTAATCACAGCAGAGGAGATTTGATTTATGAAATATGAGGTAACGTTAAATGAGTACTTACTATAGTCATATCTCCACTGGCTTAGTTTAATAAGTGGTTAATTGTGTAGATGAGCGCAGTAAATGAGTGTTTTTCCAGTCAGATGTGTGAAATCTCTTCACGGGACTCATCGCCCGTATCGAACTCCCTCACAGACACCAAAAACAGCCAAACTTTTCCATCTATCCATGTCTCGCAGTCCAGAAATCGGGAAGAGAGGCGGGGAAACGCTTTGAAATGTTATTCCGATGCTGATTGTTAAGTCCGATCGGTTTTCGCTGTGATTTCTATGGAAATAAATGTGATAATTTGGTTGAGTTGCGGCAGAAAGTGAAGGCGCTCGAGCAGAATCACTGTAAGCTCGCGCAGCTCCGCTCTCCAGGGTTGCCAGGTTTTCACAACAAAACCCGCCCAATCGCTACTGAAAGCTAGCCCAGCCCCCCTTTAAAAATCGCGTCCCGGCGGGTAAAATACACATTTTCTGGCGGGGTTACCCTGGTAAAAATTCGCTTTTCAGGGGCTAAATATCACGTTATTGGAGTCGCTTCAACCCGTGGACTTGATAAACAACCCGCGGCATTAAAGTAACCCAATTCCGCGGGAAAACCGCGGACTTGGCAACTCTGGCTCCCACTCTCATCAGGCCCGAGAGAGCGAGAGAGATCTGCCCCATTACTACCGCATCCGGGTCGTGTGTGTGTATGTGCTTATGAGAAACTACAGAAAAACCGCTTAAAACTCATGAGGAATGTAGAGGATTCATGGAACACCTAGAACCTAAGGATTCATAGAACCCTACTCTAGATGAAGAATATTATTCTGTGCCCGGAAAATAAAAAGAACGTCACTTTCAAAACACTAAAGCCAAGTAAATAGTTTTAACTTTATAAAGGTTGCCTGAAATACTCTATATCTGTTTTTTGCATAAAAAAGCATGAAAAATACAGAATGCATCTTTCCTTTTTAATATAGGATAACAATTCATTTCATGATATATTATGTGATATACTATATACTGTCTGTGGATTGAAATGTCTCCCATAATCTTTAATATTTTAAAGCTACTGTTCCCTTGATCAAGTATTAATTTGGTGGTGGGGGAAATCATATTTGAGTATTTCATGTCAGATTATGGTAAATATTAAAGTGGTTGTCCATTACTGTGTGGTTGTGCTTCAGCAGCCTCTAGTGGAGGCTAATATATATATATATAGTGGAGGCAAAACATTTTTTTTTTATTGTCAAGTTATTAAATATTAATATATTCACACACACACACATATTAAAAACTAAATGTTTTCCATTATTTGGACATAACAGAAACAAAATATTTTCATAATTTAAAGTAATAGAAACTAAATATTTTATGTTGCATTTTTTTATTTATTAAAAATAAATACTTTATTTATTTTTTACATATATTTATTATATTTTTCACAGTTGTAATGAGCTCTTTATACATAAAAATAGTACATAGCTGCCTTTTACATTTTTGGACAGGGGTCCCTTGCATGAGGGTGATTGTGTTTAGGGGTCTGTAGCATCTAAAAGATTAATAATTTACACACTGAGAAAAATAAAAAAGTCATTGAATGCCATTTACCGGTCTCTCATTTGGATCCATGAAGAAGATCTTTATGATGATCTCAAACTCTCCCCATCCAGTCTCTGTAATCTCATACGGAGGCTTCGTAACCACTGAAATACAATTAAGAGTCAAATAAAGTCACAAATGTTTGATATGACACGATAATACTGTAGGATAAACTGAATCGCACACCTCTTAAAGGGTTCCCGTAACTTTCATGCAGTTTGAACTGTATTTTTTTGACATAAGCAGACATATCCTGGGAATATAAGGGGGAAATAAACAAATAATTTTTTTAGTGTACCACATGTGAAATATACAATTCTTAAAAATAAATAAGCGTCAACCTCGTTTCTGTACGGCTTCACATAAACTGTCCACTGATGAGTGTGACCATCGTCTTCTCTTTTCTTGCCAAAATATCGTGCAACGTTTCCAAACACGATAGGTTTCACGATAGTCACTCCCTGAAAATAAAGTTATTATAATAAATGCATAAATCAGCCCTGTTATTGTAAATACATCAGCATTAGCATTAGCATTAGCATCACGATCACTACCTACCTTCACCCGTCCCCCCGAATCTGGACCAAATTCAGCCATCCTCTTAAACATAGTACACAGAGAGTAAAGTGTTTTACTAGGATTGGCTTCTACGAAATGGGAACAGTTTCGAACTGAACTGAATTACTGAACGGAACTGCCATTAAGCACTAAATATTAGTTTCTCAATGAAGAAAGCCTCTGTGTGTCGCGCTCATAAGAGTCCGTCTTCGCTTGTGAGTCAAATTTCAAAATAAGAGTCCTAACAAATGTTTACTACAAAAAAGTTTATATTCTGAAAAAATGGGCTATATTATCCTCCTGGGACCTAGGTATAGACTTTTGTCCTCTGTAGAGGACATTATATTTTAGTGATTTCTCTGAGACCCTACATGCATATTCAGGGCTTTTCAGAGATGTTAAATGTTTGGAGGTTTGATCATAAACACTCCCTCTCCTTGGTCTTTAAATATAGCTAATATTGACAGAAATATCAAATTTGGCACTCGTAGGGAAATATGATAGTGTTTTGTAATTATCATTTAAATCTGGCTAATTTTCAAATTGTTTGTTGTAAATAAACATCTCAGAAAAAAATGTTATGGGGTTTCATATCGAAATATGACTTTTTTGTTATGAAACGGCATAATTTTCATGCATGTCTTCTGTAGAGGACACCAGGACAAAAATCATGTTAAGGGAAACACAACAAGAAATTATAGATCAATATTCCTGAGATATTCTTATGAAAATGTTGCCAAGTTATTACTCCCATTATAACACTTCTTTTTCATTATGGTTTGCCCCAAGAACACATTAATATGCAAATTAGAGGCAATGTATAGATGCATTGTATAGAATGGGAATACCAGTTTATATGGACATTTTACGCACATATTCCATAAAGTAAAATCGTATATAAAATCATTCTGTTGTATCTTTAATAACATTGTTGAGAATCATCTTTGCACAAAGTTGGGCTAAAATAGCCTGAAACCTGACTGAAACTGATTAGTGAATGAAAAAAATAAAACATTGTTTTTGCCTATACATGACTTTTCATGTCTATTTTTTTTTTTATAACTTAGGACATAGAATAAAATATTAATAAAATATATTAAAAAAAAATAATAATAATTCTCCGTTTGTTTCTCATGCTCCAACCCTATGACAAAAAAAAAAAATATCACAATTTTTTTTTCTGTTTCTCAGGAGGATGTCATTATTGGGTTATAATTTCATTTTTATAATTGAATCTCTCTGGTATGAAGACATGAATAAAATCCAAGTTTAACTAATATCTGGAAAGTGATTTTTACGCTGACAGGTGAACAAATAAAAATAATTTGCAAGGAACATAATTGGTAAGTTTTGCAACTACTAATATTAATTTTATGCATCGGGACCCGAAATATAAAGACAGTAAAGTGAATCTTAACGGAACATGACGGGCAAGGCAAAAAAGGCCTTTATTTTGAAATTGCGTGTCGCTCATCAGCACGTCGGTTTTTTTGTTTTTTTGGGGGCGGGCGTTTCTTCTTCACGCGCAGCACCGAGGAGGAGGAGGAGGAGGAGGAGGAGGTTTAGAACAGTGCAGGTAAATAAGGAATATGAGTCGTTGGTGGTTGAAGTTTGGGCCGAATCACAAAGTATATGGGTGATAAATTTTTATAACCCATGTGAAAGGTTAAGTAGAGAAACATTAGAGAGTATTGGGGGATTAGGAAATCATAAAATGATATGGTGTGGGGATTTTAATGCTCACAATACGCTATGGGGAAGTGTACATACACTCCATCCTAGTAGGTGGCGGTAAATGCACCTAAAGCTGGTTTGCCATCGGCCATAAAACGTCAAAGAAGAAGAAGAAGAAGAAGAAGAGGAGGAGGAGGAAACAGAAAATGGCGGACGGTGTTGACCACATCGATATTTACGCCGATGTAGAAGAGGAATTTAATCAGGTCAGGTTTACTTTCAACATCTACACTTGACTAATAATAAATATTTTACGTGTCGTACGTACAGATTGGAAAGAGCCTCACAGAAACGCGCAGCGCTTTCTTCTCTGTGAATTTACTAGCGCGTCTGCTAACTCTAGCAGCTAGCTAGCGAGCAGCGTCTGTGTACACAGTAACATAAAGGTTAAGTCGGTTACGTATCTTATTTTTTGTTAGGTATCTAAATAATAGCTGTACTGTGTTGGTATTTGCATTTGGAGCGCGAAACGGAGTCCGTTGCGGCGCACGCGTTCATTGTTTGATCTCGTGCTGCTACAGCAGGCCACGCTGTCGCTTCGGCCGGACGGATCGGCGCTTGTGATTAATAAATCTAACCGTAAACGTGTTCACGGAGTGTCAGATGCTCTTGAACGTGCTTGTAAAATGATGCAGGTTGTACTTTGGCACAGTCCTGAAGTTGGTACGTTCGTTTTAATAACATGCAAATTAGCTTTGGAAGCAGGAGGCATCAGTGAGTCTGATTGATTACAGGATTTTATTTGTTATTTACAAACATTTGCATTTATAGGTGTCAATTTTGTGTATTTTTAAAGTTTTATAATGCATTTATACTTTATTAATAAGTATTTTAAACATTTAATATTAATAAATATTCTAAACATTTATTCTAAATAGTCTCTATATGCGCTGAATAGGTGGTCATGCAGTCTGCAAAGCTGTTAATCAAAAAAGTGTTTGATAAATAAAGATAGTCTCTCAAAAGAAAGAGTCGACTCTGAACCACCTTAACGAGTCGTTATATTTTCGAATCTTCTGCTGTTACCTATATACCTCGCAAGGTAACACATTTGCATAATCCCGCCCCTCCCCCGAGAAATACGAACACTCTGACCTGCCCACAAACACTTCCGCTAGTTAGTTTGTTTACATGTCGTTTTCTGCCTCACTGTGCATTCTAACACAGTTCCCACAGGTGCACCTCAAATAAGTAAATAATAATAATAAATGCAATAAAACGGTTGTCACATCACGTAAAGTACCACATACAAAGTTTAAATTTACCACTGAGAAACGTCCTGATCAAGTCGTGCTTTGTATACATTGTATACAGAAGACCAATCACAACAGACTTGGACAGCTGACCAATCAGAGCAGAGTAGGCTGATGGAAGGGAGGAGTTTACAGAACTGCTTCGAACGAATCGTTTCGAAATCATTGAAAAATGATTTTAATATTTAATGTATATTCTGAGAAAATTACAATGTTTTCTGACCTTAGATGCATTTAAACCTGTTGTAGGGGACTCCCAACACAATATTAGGACACTTTAAAATACCATATAACCTGCTCTTTAAGAAAAATCAATTCTTATAAAATAAGGCAAGGCAAATTTTATTTATAGAGCACAAGTTTAACACAAACGTAGTTGATACAAAGTGCTTTACAATTAAATTAAACTTTACAATTAAAATACAAAAAACTTAAAAGAGGGGAGAAAAAAACAATAAATAAATAATAAAATGAACAAAATGAATCATATAAAAAAATCAATTTCAGCTAGATGCCAGCATTAATCATTTTTATTTAATTTAACTAGGGCTGGGTATCGAGTTCGATACTTTTTAGGCACCGACCGAATTGCCTCGATACCATGGAGTATTGAAAAACGTCTTGTCGTTCGGTACCAAATTTCGATACCTAAGGGGTTAATCTCATCAGCGTCAGTGAGTCAATAAGCCTGCAGCACTTGCCGGTGTGTTCGACTAGAGGCGCGGCGCAGATCGATCATCCGCGAGAGCGATTCGAAAGCACACGGAGCAGTCTGCTCTCTTTAGCTCTCGTGGTACTGTAATACCACCAGTATAGAGTAGCGCGGGAGCTGCGTGGAGTTCCGATCATATGCAGATGTCCGTTCATACTAACGTTACACGACCGAAAGCGCGTGTTATGTGACCATTCATGCAAACTGTAGCATCATGCATAAGACAATAAATAAGATTTATACTCCGCTTTTACTCAAAACTGATATCGAAAAATTTTGAACGATACCCAGCCCTAAATTTAACTGTATGTACTAAATAACAAATAAAAATGCGATTTTAAAAACTAAGAAAATAATAAAATGACAAACCGCGACATTACTGAAACTTTAAAATAAAAAATGCGATAAAAACTAATAAGAAAATAATAAAATGACAAACAGCGAAATTACTGAAACATTAACATGGAAACTGAAAATATAAAAAATAAATATTTTTAAAGTGAAACTAATAAAACACCACAAATTTACTAAAACTTCAAGTAAAATGAAAATATAAGCTACAAATATTTTTAAAAACTAAGAAAAATGTCAAACACAACAAAATTACTAACACTTTTGCTAAAATTAAAATCAAAACTGAAAAAAAAATTCTAGTTATTTATAATATGAAGCAATTTTATTTAATAAATGTATTTAATTTCTATAAAGGATTTATTCAAAAATCTAATAAAAATGACAAGCACAACAAAATTACTACAAAATCTCGATTCTAATAGTAATAGTATCTCAATGATACTAACATAACATTGGCTCATGGTTGAGATGCCTGTCCTGTGAATATTTCTGAAGCGCGTGTTTGTCTTTGTGCTTCCACAGGAGTCAGATTATCCTGTTCATGAGCAGATTGACCTGTATGATGATGTCATCTCACCATCTGCCAACAACGGGGACGCACCTGAGGACCGAGATTACCTGGACAACCTGCCTGCACCGGGAGGATCCGAGGGGAACAAAGGAGCTCCGCCGAACGTCGTCTACACCTACACTGGCAAAAGAATCGCTCTGTACATCGGCAACCTCACATGGGTCAGTCTTGTGCCTCTACAATAAAATAGGGATGCACCGAATGTTTGGCAGCCGAAATTACTAAGCAAAAAGACAGAATAAATTGTACCGAGCAATGACGTGACGCGATCAAATAGCATCCAGTGTAGAGTGAGAGGTGCGCATTCTTTATAATGCAGCACACATGTCAGCAGTGTGGAAGCATTTAAACTGTCGGAGAAAGACGCAAAAATCATTACAAGCACCGACAGCGAGAGACTGTTTAGTACTGCGGCGCATGTCTTCGATGAAAAGAGGAAGGGGTGATTGTTGTTGGTTACTGTATGATGATTGAAATCGCGAAATGGCCTTAAACAATTAGTAAATAAACTGCAGAACGTTATGTTTTCTAATACACGCACGCATTGCATGTATTCTGACAGCGCTGCACGGACTCGCAGCAGATCTGCTTGTTAACCAGGTTCAAAGTCCAAAGTGCTAGGAAAATCTGCGCTGATAGTCGTCCGTTGCTCAGTCACATTTTTACAAGGCATGTGACAATGCGATACGTACGACGTATTCGTATTCGACCTTCGGCCCAGTGTTTCATTTTGTTCGGCTTCGGCCAAGAACTTTCATTTCGGTGCATCCCTACAATAAAAAAAACAAAACAACAATATATATATGTATATATAGATGTGTGTGTGTGTGTGTATATATAATGAATGAATGAATGAATGAAGAGTTCCAATGCAAAAGCCTCTAAAAGCCATCTTGGTCAAAAATGAGATAATGATACTGAGTGAATGCTCTCCACACATAGTATATGTTCATCAAGTACTTTCACTTCAAATGCGCTAAAATCCCATCCTCAACCCATTCAGAAGTACCAGTACTTACATAGAAACCTATACGTAGTAGCCAGAAAGAAATGCTAATTTTAAAGAAAAACGTCAGACGTACTTTGAGGCTTTTGGATCTGAACACTTCATATATATATATATATATGTGTATATGTATATATATTTATTTATAGTATTTTTAAAGGGGATGTAAAGCATCAAAACATGTTTAATACAGCTTAAAAAAAAATTCCTACATTAGAATGTGACCTGTTTAAAAAAAATTTTACATCTTCAGCATCTCTGGCCTATTTAACGGCCATTTTCAGACTTCATAATATTTCCACACAAATTACATTTAGGAAGAATGATTGCAATGCACTTTGTGTGCAAATCCAGAACAGAGAGAGTCTGAAATAAAACAAAAAATGGCCGGTGGACCGGTGCATCTCTACCCCACTGTATAAATTAAATATCAGTTAATCTTTGTTAAAGCTACAAAGTTACTCGCCAAGATGGGTGTTTTGATATACTTTTGTATGTATTTGTCTGTGTGCATGCTGTACACACAGAACACAGCGCACGAGTACTGAATGCAGTTGTCTTTCACGTCTTGCTTGGATACTTTAAAATCGCTTGAATTTTTTAATTAGCAAGGCTTAAAAACACATGCAAATGATAAACGTTCGTGATGATGCAGCAGTGGCCAACAGTCATCAATAGGGGTGCTTCGATTGATCGGCTACCGATCACTATCGGCCGATAATCGCTTTGGGATGATTGATCGGCGGTCTCTAAAAAGACCGATCTCAAAAAACCGATCTCAAGCTGATGACTCTGCCATGAGAGGTTTGGCATGACATGCAGCGGCACCTGCAAAAGTAAAAAGCATTGAATAATGTGTTGCTTATATTTATTGTGTTTAAACATGTCTATGAAAGGTTGTATTACTGTACTGTGTAAAAAAAAGAATTGCAATGCTGAAAAAGCATTTTCAGGGACAATGTTTGGATTTGAAATCAAAATAATGGATAAATGTTGTGTTTTTGGTAAACAGCCACGGATCAGTATTGGACTCCTGTGTGAAAGCTGCTTCTCCTCTCACAAGAGTCGCCTAAAAGGGGAATTCCCCCCATTTTCAAAAATGAAATTCAGGCCCTGAATAAATGTCTACAAATCCTGATTGGAGTATCACTATAAATAGTTATAAATGATAAAAAGAAGGCTTTAAAAAGATCGGTATCGGTGACCGGTATCGGCAGATACTGCTTTCTGGGATCGGCAATCGGTGATGGGCCTCAAAAATCCTGATCGGAGCACCCCTAGTCATCAACTGTCCTGAGTGTCTCTCACACTGGCCCCGGGCCATCGGGCAGTCCTTATTGTCGAGCCGTGCATTTCAAGTATCTCTGTTTTGTATGTTCCAGTGTTTCCCATAGATTGATTTATTTGTGGTGGCCCGCCACAATATCAAAACTGACTACCACAAATAGATTTTTCAAAAGACTTTGGCTTTGTTAAATATACATGAGCACTGCATGTTTCAAAATCAAAAAAATGTGTCTTTGAAGAGTACGGACTGTCTTTAGAAAAGCTTCAATGTCATCTTTACTATAATGCCTGATAAAGTAGCATTTGTGAGCGCAGCACTGTTTTGATTACAGCCATTAACGGGGAAACCGCTGTATTTCTGCTGTTCTGAAAGCACCTCCTGCTGGCAGAGAATGAGTGTGCATTTTCAATCAGCCCGTCTGCTGTTTTCAGTCAGACCAACGCGAAAATCGTCTGATGCTTTTACGCAGTTGTAATTGTGAACCTATATATATATATATTTATTTATTTACCCCGGGGGAAGTGCCTAAAAGTGGTAAAAACTGTATTAAATTGTGCTATTGTTTGAAATTTGTTCTTATTTACTGACTGTTCACTTGTTTTTAATAATGTTTGAACTTTATATTTGGTAGGCTAGTTGTTTCTGCTGTGGTATCAAGAATTATAAAATTGAATTGGTATCTAAGATTTTGATAACAATGATAACAGCAACTATTTTATTTTTTGTGGCAAGGCAAGTAAAAATTTGAACCACTGGGCTGTAGAAAAACTTTTAGCATTGAGCCCTGCCTACTTGGTTTCAAACAATGTAAGTTCAGTTCAGTGTTCATATCGCAGTTGTAATTGTGAACCTATATATATATATATATATATTTATTTATTTATTTACCCCGGGGGAAGTGCCTAAAAGTGGTAAAAACTGTATTAAATTGTGCTATTGTTTGAAATTTGTTCTTATTTACTGACTGTTCACTTGTTTTTAATAATGTTTGAACTTTATATTTGGTAGGCTAGTTGTTTCTGCTGTGGTATCAAGAATTATAAAATTGAATTGGTATCTAAGATTTTGATAACAATGATAACAGCAACTATTTTATTTTTTGTGGCAAGGCAAGTAAAAATTTGAACCACTGGGCTGTAGAAAAACTTTTAGCATTGAGCCCTGCCTACTTGGTTTCAAACAATGTAAGTTCAGTTCAGTGTTCATATTGTTGATGTTGGGATTTCCTCTTTACAGTGGACCACTGATGAAGATTTGACCGATGCTATTCGCTCAATAGGCATCAATGATGTGCTGGAGATCAAGTTTTTTGAGAATCGAGCAAATGGCCAGTCAAAAGGGTAAGTGAAAACTGAAATCTGTTTCCTAGGTCTTTGTTAATGTACAGACCAGCTCTTCTTTGGCCCTCAGCTACATGGTTTTATAGAGATCGGCATCAAACATGACTTCTCATGCTCTCTTTGCTCAACAGGTTTGCTCTGGTCTGCGTGGGTTCAGACTCCTCATCCAGGAAGCTGATGGATCTGCTGTCCAAACGGGAGCTGCACGGACAAAACCCGATTGTCACCCCTTGCAACAAACAGTCGCTCAGCCAGTTTGAGATGCAGTCGCGAAAAAGTGAGACCGCAATTCACAGAAAGCAAATCTATTGACTGAACAGTTTAGTGAACTTTTTTTTTTTACGGTTAGTTTTTGTCCACCCAGGCACACAGTCCGGGCAGATGTCGGGAGAGGGGAAGGCCGGGCCTCCAGGCATAGGATCTCGCAGTGGCTTCCCTCTTGGCAAGAATCGAGGGCGCTTTCCCACCCCACCTGGCCCGGGAGGAGACCGCTTTCCTGGACCTGGTGGACCTCCACCACACTTCTCAGGTACGAGTCTTTATATCACAGCAAGGGCAGAAATTAACTTTTCCGTAAAGGGGCAATATTTGCCCCCTGAAAGTGATTTACCAGGGGTAATGTTTTACCTTTTGTATGGTCAATTTTTATAACTACCTTATTAAATGTGTCTGTTGTTTGTTCGGTTTATATAATTCATATTTAAATTTCATTTCAATCAATCCGAGATTATTTAAGAATACTATAGACTGATACCAATAAGAAATTGATCCGAAACTAAACTAAGAACAGTTATTGAAAAACTGAAATAAAATAATAATGATCAAAAATAAGTAATCGTTTTCGTAATCATTACGTTCTCACCCCTTGGCAGAAAAATATACAAGCTGTGTGGAGGTTAAGGGAAATAGCCTACCTGTAATGGCGCATCACGCACATGGGGTTATCTGAGAGACGCAAAGCAGATAGTTTAAAGCCTGCACCTAAACTAAAACTAACAAAAATATTAATGAAACTAATAAAAACTAAACTGAATTTTATAGCAAATTTGAAAACGATATAAAAATAAAACGAATTTAAAAATGAAAAACTATAATAACCTTGATTTACACAACAGCTGGTGGCATTTTGACCCATTTTCTGAGGCCCTAAACTGAGATTTAGTAAATACAGTAAAAATACAGTAAATTTAAATAAAAACAATCAAAATAAAGCACTTACTAAAATTCTAAATGATAAAATAATAAATTAAAATAAAGCGCATACTAAAAAAAAATAAGTTAATATTTATTATTTTTAATTTAAGCAGTGTTTCCCACAGGATCTTGTAATACTTGTGGCAGCAGGTAACGTCACATAATAATTTATCATATTTATGATGTTATTGCGTCGTGTTTGCATTCAGACATGTTTTGGCACTTCAGATCTGTTCTACTCTCTGAACTGTCACATACTGTAATACAACTGAATGCCCAATAAAGCTGTTCCCCTTTACATATTTTCTGTTTCTGTTGTCATACATAAAACAAGTATAAATAGTGACTAAACATGACCCTTTAAAGCTACGTTAACCAGGAGTCACTTTCACTATACTCCTTAAGTCCTGATTTATAATTGCAACATTAGGCGCGTTTCCATAACAGATTTGCGCAAAACTTTGGCGATATTTTCTAAATGTCGATAAAAAAGTATTGCGAAATGACGGCGTTTCTATTAACCAATGTTATGCGACTAAAACGTAACCTTTTGCCTCTCGCGATAAGTCATGGCAACGGATTTTGGCTATATTTATTCAAAGGAGGCTTATGCGTGTATCTTTACAGAAGCAGCAAAGAGAGCCGCTTCAGAAACGTGTGTGGCGCGGCTGGAATAAACCGTAGACTGTATAAAAACATAAACAAGCACTGAGTGGCTGCAATCAGCTTCAGTGACCGTATCAGAGCCACACTGCACCGCAGACGTGTGCAGTGTAAATTGTTTAAGCATTAATGGTAGGGAAAGCCCCTTTATACTGGAGCGCGGCCACTTATGAAGTGTTTCTTGGAGGTTATAGTACATTGAAGAATGATCATATGACTTTTTACATACGCCATGTGACCTGTAAATGCGAAAAAGCCGTTTCCATTGCAGTTTTGCGAATTATTCCTTTTTCGCATTGCCTGAAAAACCACCTCATGCGAGCGTAAAAACTTTTTTGCGATATATAGGAGTTTTTGTGAAATTGACACGTTTCCATTAGGCGAATTTTCAATTCGCAATTTCAATTTGCGCAATTTGAAGGGTAATGGAAACGCGCCTAATGGTCTGAATGTACAGATAAAACTGGCTCTGAATGAAGAATTAAGAGGAATGGGTGTAAAGGAAATGAATGCGTCTCAACATGTTTTCTGCTTAAAGCCACAGACATTAAAGACCGTTCACAGAACGCATTTTGGATTCCACTGCGCTGCTTTTCCATTGTTTTGTTTTTTTTATGTAAACGTGCGCCAGACACTCGTGTGCGTCTCGTCTTTTGCATACACGATGCGTTCTAAAAACAAGTGTTTTTCTTTTCTTTTCTTTCTTTTTTCTCGCGTTTTAAACGTAAAACGCATTCTGTGTTAATTTCCTGTATAGGCTAAACCATAAACTTATAAGACACCTGAACATATCCACATCACAAAATGTTTGAGAAAGTAAGCATGACGTAGGCTAAACATGACAAACAGAATATGGTTTCTAGCAGTGGTCATATGAGATTTGACAGATGGACATATGGCTCACCTTGTACCACGTAACAGAGGTGTAGTTCTGACAGTTTTTATGGAAAGTACAGTGCAAAGCTATGTCCTCTCTGCAACTTGC
Source organism: Sinocyclocheilus rhinocerous (assembly GCF_001515625.1). NCBI lineage: Eukaryota > Metazoa > Chordata > Actinopteri > Cypriniformes > Cyprinidae > Sinocyclocheilus > Sinocyclocheilus rhinocerous. Next base: position 534,156 of record NW_015664010.1, read on the forward strand.
GGTGACGAAGGTGAGTTCATCGCTGCCAACTACTATATTAAGGGTCAACGCTAAAAACAGACATCACAGGTAAAAACACACTGCTGCGGAAAAAAATAAACAGCACAAAGCTTCTGACGTACGCTTAGCTTGTTTGGTTACTGGGTAGACAACTACAGATAAGGTAATAGGCTATAGCTACATCTGTCGTTACTGGAGTTTGCGTGAACAGGCTGATTTATACTGTTGCCGTTCTTGTTTTTTAAATTATAACAAATATCTAGGGGCCTTTTACACCCTTTATAATTAGGCCTAAGTAAACATTGAGTAAAAATAACGGGTAAAATAAAGAAAGCGAAATCTGACTCACCCAACACAATCAAGCGAATCATTATCGCACTGGTGAAATGTGTGATGCTCATTTCCTCCCAAGTTGGCTGCTTTCCACAGTTCTTGTGAGGAAACTCCTCAGAAAAAAAATATATGGGGGTTGAACAGTGCTCTTTAACACACGTTCATCCTGAACGTGGAAGGATTGTGATAAATTGCAACACATAAAGCTCATTGGGATAAAAAAAAAACGTGTAAATTGTTTTGACATTATATAAAATTAAGGGCTGAACATTTCCCCCTCACATATAAGTGAACAAAGAAGCATAGTATTTATAGTTCTGTGAAGCTGTTTCTTTGTAAAATGATTTTCGGTGAATTCGGATTTACAGAATGATGAGCTCTAATGGTTCACTCATCTTTCTAAGTGACACTGTCCAAAAACGACACCAATCTGTAAAGAGAGAGAGATACAAGAGAAAACGTACACTATGATTGGCCTGTCATTGCAATTACCGTATCAGAGCCACACTGCACCGCAGACGTGTGCAGTGTAAATTGTCTAAGCATTAATGGTAGGGAAAGCCCCTTTATACTGGAGCGCGGCCACTTATGAAGTGTTTCTTGGAGGTTATAGTACATTGAAGAATGATCATATGACTTTTTACATACGCCATGTGACCTGTAAATGCGAAAAAAAGTTTCCATTGCAGTTTTGCGAATTATTCCTTTTTCGCATTGCCTGAAAAACCACCATGCGAGCGTAAAAACTTTTTTGCGATATATGGGCGTTTTTGCGAAATTGACGCGTTTCCATTAGGCTTATTTTCAATTTGCGCAATTTGAAGGGTAATGGAAATGCGCCTTTTGTCTGATAAAATCAACATCTACACTAAAGAGCGGCTATATGCGGTGGTTTTGGCTATGTTACTATGTCATGTAAACATTCAATAACAGATAACTGTGAGCATGCAAATAATTGTTTTTAAATCATTGAAATATTAACTTAAAATCTCATGGGGACTTCTAATTATTTTAGGTCAAAGGGGTTTGTCTGACAACATTTTTGGAATACTCGCACTACTTTCCTACTGCTGTCTTTGATCAAAGTAAATAGTTAATTTTTCAAACCCTCCCTTTGCAGGTATGCAAGGCCCCCCGCGTCCTCCCACAGGCCCACCTGGGCCTCCAGGACCCCCTGGCCCCCCTCTACCTGGACAAGGTCTGCTGCCGCCCCTTGGAGGTCCTCCTAACAGAGGAGACCGTCTTCCTCCACCCGTCATGTTTCCTGGTCAGTTTGGTCAGCCTCCTATGGGACCGATGCCTCCTGGCCCGCCCCCACCTGGATACGGGCCTCCCCCAGGCCCCCCTCCACTTCAGCAGGGACTGCCCCCTCCGGGACCCTTCCCTCCCCGCGCCCCCGCCCCCCCTCCACTTCAGCAGGGACTGCCCCCTCCGGGACCCTTCCCTCCCCGTCCACCTGGGCCCTTAGGACCCCCGCTTGGCCTCGTGCCTCCACCTCACATGCAGGGACCCCCGCCTGGAGGTCCACCCACGGCCCCTCATGTCAACCCGGCCTTCTTCCCACCGCCTGGAAACAACAACATGCCATCGTCCGACAGCAGGGGCCCACCCCCGGGTGACATGTACGGCCGCCCTCCTCCATATGACAGAGACTATGGCCCTGGCGGCAGGTAAGAAACACCTCACCTTCACTGTACAGTAAATCTCACCCGTAACGAGTTCTCAGGCCACACCAGTGAAAACGAAATGCTTGGATTATATACGGATGCACGATTTCAAAACTAATTGCGTTTTTTTTCTTCTTTTCCTAATAAAAATTGCAGTAGCGCATTTAAAATTAAATGTTTTATTTTTATTTTTTGTCAAGTACAAGCTTCAGGTTTCAGTATAACTGTAAAAATAATACTATTGTAGTAATTATTACTAAATAAAATTATTAAAAAAAAGATATATATATATATTTTTTTTTATTTGAAGTAAATTACTTATAACTAGGGTTGGGTATCATTTGAATTTTATCGATTCAGATTCTTATCGATTCCAATAAGATAAAAAGAAATAAGTCAAACATTTAGATTCTGTCTTTTTACAAAGCGTTCTGTTGCAGCTGAATAACATGAGCAAAAATCATCAGCCTACAGCACACTTTGGCCTACAAGAGGAACTTTTGCCTATGGTTTTAACAAAAATACCACAGTGAAAACAAATAGACTAATATAAATTTCAAACATTAAATTGTAAAGACGATATAAAAAAGTCAGTAATAAAATAAAAACAAATCAATTAGCAATAGCATAAAAAATACAACTGAACAAATTTCAGGTACAGAAATTGAAATCAAAAGGTTAAAAACACTGCATAGTTTTCATAAATAAACTATAGATTAATCCTCATTAAAGTTGCAAAAGATATTCAATCAAGATCAGTGAATGATTTTATTTTGTTCTTTGATTAACATTAATGAAAATCCGCAGACGTGTATTAGGCTGCTGTGTCTTTATCACCGAACACATGCGGATCTAAAAATACTGTTACACAGGCGCTTTCTTTCTCATCTGTTTATGTTCGCTTGAGACAAAAAACGGCTGTGGCTGTGTACAGGGATATAATGATGTAATTTTGTGCGTATTGGTCGCAAGATGTGAAAGCCTGGAAATAGCTTATCCGCAGCAGAAATGAACGGAACGGTTCGAGAACAGCCGGGAAGTGCACTGAAACCGTGTTTCTCTGTGCTCACGCTTTAGATGTGTGCGCGGTCTTTCTCATCTGTTTATGTTCGCTTGAGACAAAAAACGGCTGTGACTGTACAGGGATATAATGATGTAATTTTGTGCGTATTGGTCGCAAGATGTGAAAGCCTGGAAATAGCTTATCCGCAGCAGAAATGCACGGAACGGTTCGAGAACAGCCGGGAAGTGCACTGAAACCGTGTTTCTCTGTGCTCACGCTTTAGATGTGTGCGCGGCACAAAACTGTGGAGGTTCTTTCCCTTCCTGCACTTAAAGGTTGGGTAGGCGATTTTGGAAAGGCTAGCAATAGCAAGCTAGCTTTGAAAGCAAGATCCCACCTTCCCTGCATAATCACTCTGCAAAAAGCCACGGCGCCTCCAAAACACATGAACACGCACAGGCAGAGCAGAGGCCAATCAGCGATACGATGAGAGACAGCAATGGTGGAAGGTTAAATGCAACACTGCCAGACAAAAAAATATAATAATATTAATACTGCAGCCTTCACTGCAAACTGTGCTGAAGATACGGGTCATCAAAGTCAGGCAACACAAACCTGTTTCATGATTTTAAACAATATCACTCATTAGAACATGCAGAAACTAAGAAATACATTTTTATATTGATTTATTGTTTTTGGAAACATGCAGCACATTAATGGACTAATGATGAGAATTATTATTGTGATTATGACAAATATTAATAACTATTGTCATTTCAAGTGGTTACATTTATTTATTTTTGCTATTCTTACTCTGAATTAAACATGCAGCACATATTAACTTTAACAATACTGTATTATTTGATTATTACAAAAAGTAACTATTGTAATTTTATCATAAAATCATATTAAACTTTTTTTTTTTGCTGTGAAACATGCAGCACATATTTAATTAAATCTTAGCCTTTGCGATTTGGTATTTACTATTAACTCCAGGAGTGGAGGTTATTGGTGACGCGTTTGGCCTCCAACTGACCCTGAATCTCCTCTCTGGCCTTTCTTCAGTAACTTCAGACCCCCTGTAGTATGTGGCTTTGAGCCCTGGATAAACGAGGGGTTGGTTGATGTGAAAAACTCTGGCCAGCACTTGCACAATACAAGTGATCAAGGGTTAGTGAAGTAACCGTCCGCTGAGACCAGGATCCTGAAACAGGACCTTCGCTCAGGCTTGAGTGTGTTCTGAATGCATCGAGTGTGTGCCGTTTCTGCAGTGATTTTATTTTTTTATTGTTATTTTTGTTACTAGTGATGCTCCAAAATGAATTTATTGAAACAGAAATTGAGGTTTTCATTTAGCCAAAAAATTAAACCAAAAATTTGTGCAATTAAATTATTTTTGCTATTCAGGGTTTCTTGTAAAGTTCTTCAGTAGAGATACTGTAGTTTTAGTTTCAGTTTTTATATCATTTATATTTATATATATATATATATAAACTGTAGCTTTTTATAATTTTTTTTTTATAAAATTAGGATACTATTATAATTTAAAATATTTTTATTTTCGGTTCATTTTAATTTTTTGTAATCTAGTAATGTCTATTTTTTATAAATTAGTTTATTTTCGTATCATTGAGAAACTTATATTTTTCAGTTGAATTTTTTGTAATTTAATTTTTTTTGTAATTTTTTTTTTTTCTATAGTTAGTTAATTGTCTATAGTTTATTTTTAGGTTTAGTACTTCAAGGTAAACTAAACTAAAATGAGAAATGGTGCTTTGGCGACTAGATGAAATAAAGGATTTTTTTTTCAGTTAACGTTTATTTTATTTAATGAAACAATGTTTTTAAAGGTTTTAGGTTCAATCTTAGTTAACTATAATAACCGTGGTTTCATACAAATGTGTTTGGTTACCAAAATTTCAGTGTATCACTAGTTTTAACATGCTTTGTGATTCAGCACTAACGGCACTGCTGCTCTCTGTGTGAAATTGGACCCTGATGTGTTAGTGTTTTATTCTGATTTATGCTTTGTTTCAATGCATCTGCTTTTCCTCTTGTAGGGACATGGATTCGTCTCGCACTCCTCTGAGCGAAGCTGAGTTTGAGGAGATCATGAATCGTAACAGAGCGATCTCCAGCAGTGCTATCTCAAGGGCTGTGTCAGACGCAAGTGCAGGTGCGAAAACACTTATACACACGCAGCATGAATGTTTAGTTTGGTTTGTCAGGTGGTAATGAAATGCTCTGTTTTTGCAGCTGATTACGGCAGTGCTATAGAGACTCTGGTGACGGCCATCTCTCTGATCAAGCAGTCGAAGGTTTCTGCTGATGACCGCTGTAAAGTTCTCATCAGCTCACTGCAGGACTGCTTGCATGGAATCGAGTCCAAATCCTATGGCTCTGCATCAAGGTAAAGATCTTGTGGATCTACACTATTTTTGTTTCAGCGGGGATCTGCAACCTTTTGGGCATAAAGTGCCTTTTTTTTTTCCCTTTTCTTTTTTTTCGTTTTTCTGGATAACCACTGTGCCAATAAGACCCCCCCCCCCTTTTTTTTTATATTTGTAAATACATGCTTTATACAGTACATAATATTTTTTAAAAGTTCAGGAAAAAAAATATTTAAAAAATATCATGTTTTATTCAGGACCGCATTTCTAGGACCCTATAGGCTAGTTGTTTTAAATGATTTTATTATAATACACTGGACTGAGCTCTCTTTCTCGCATTCTTACACATTCGAATGGACATACAAATAGAATTATATCAAAATATCCCATAAATACAATTGGTTATGTCTTAAGTGAACGAAAAGAGTTGAGAAAGAAAACAAGGATGTATTGGATCCGTGAACTGACAGCAGCCGCTGCCGCCAGTCATTAATGTTAATCAAAGAACAAAAGAAAAGAAAATCCCTCACTGATCTTGACTGAATCACTTTTGTAACCTCAGTTTATATTTTATTTGCCTGTTGTTCGGCGCTGACTACTGTAATGGCAACGTGCATCTGTGTATGCGATTATTTTGGAGATGCGTTCCAATATAAATTAGCCTATTCTTATTTTGATCTGCATTTTAATAAAAGTTAAACAGAAAATATGACGGGTATAATTAAAATACGCAAATTCCTTCAGCACACATTTCCGTGTAATTTTTACAGATTTTTTAAACCTGTGATTTTAAATTTGCAAAGTCAAGCTTCAGCTCAGTATTGTCAATAATGTGCAGCACAGTATGGGTATCATTACCCTGCTGAAAAAAACAATAGAAACCATCACAGAAATTCTTATAGTTTCCATTAAACCATTACAAAATTCCTTTTTGTTTTGGGCATTATTCCAATAGGAATTACTGTTGTTCTATTGGTTGCCATCTGCCAGATTACATCCACCAATAGAATCCATCAAATAGACACCACATTATAGGTTACATTAAAACCAATACAATTCCCATTATAACCCTGAAATCCATTAAATTTGTTTTTGTTCGTTGTCTGTCATTTCGAAGCTTAAGTTGCATACGGTTTTCTTTAGTTTTAATTTGCCTAACTATCGATCTGACCCAGTAGATGCCATAATCCCACTCCGTCTCTCTCCCGTCCCGCGGTTTTTTTTTTTTTAAGTGGTGGGTGTTTATGCAGTTGGCTAGAGCAGTGCTGATTGGGGAGAATGGAGGTACGCTCACTCTTGCCCAGGGCAAGTAAGATTGCAACTCAAGGCTGGCAGTCATGCATATGCTCTGGAACAGAGTAATATCGCGTCCACATCGCAGGCTTTGCGATTAGGAAATCGCAACGTCTCAAATCGCGATTTCAATTAATCGCACAGCCCTACCGTGAATACAATATAATTATGATTAATTAAGCTGAGATATAGCACTAAAAATTCTTAATTCATTTGCAACAAAACGATAAAGTTTTGTTGCAAACGGATGAAGACATTAGTAGGCTTCTAAGCTCGCCCCTCAACATGCATGCGATCGGAGTTTCGGCAGCCCAACACTGAATATTATATTGTGGGTGTTGTATTTTGATTAATAAAATAAAAATTACAATACAAAAATGAAATTTAAATTACCCTGCTTCTAAATAAATAAAGCAGTTATTTTTATTTAGTTAAAAACGGGCCAAAAGAGACTTCCGAACTAGTAGGCTACCAGAAAGGAAAGAAAAAACGTAATGTTTTTGCTCAGAATTCATTTTTAATCCCTGCATGATTTTAGTAATACATGATAAATATCAAATATGTTATAGCTTGACTACAAGTTTAAAAACAACGCAGCAATTGTTATAAATAAGAAAATTAAACTTACCATCATGAAATGTCTACACAGGCGATATAATGCCAAAAAGAAAGAGAAACATCGGAAAATAGGCATATTTTATTCAAGACATTATTATATGACATCAACATGCATTTATCATTCTTACAATCACCGCCAGAATGTCCAACTTCACCATGATGAACTTAAAATTGGGTATTATTATTTTTCCTCAACAGTTCTCCTCACAAAACGAAATTCATTTCAAACACAAATTTGATAAGAACAGAGTGAAAATTATTAGCAACACCAAAATAACATATGAATGTTTTCTGTTAGTTTAAGCACAAACTAAGAAAAGTAAAACCAAACTTTGTGGCAATAATTAAGACCAAACTGAACATGGTGTGTGTTTATGGTGCATGTCGGCAATGTTGTTTTGGCGGGGGCAAGGCGTGGTGGAGGTGGGGCTTAGGTAGACGATATTATCGGATATCGCGATATTTTTAAAGATATATATTTTATCGCCCAGCCCTAGTTCATATGGTATTAATTTTATTTGTGCAGGTCTTAAAAAGGTCTTAAAGTCTTAAATTTGAGCTTAAAAATCCTGCAGAAACCCTGTTTTTAAACTTTTCAAAATCCAAAAAGTTTGTTTATTTTAAAGTTTAAATTAGACTTTGAATAACAGATTTACAGTGTGACCCTGCTGAACACCACTGTATGTGTGTGTGAATGTTGATCACACAACACCATCATTGTGATTCGTGTGTGGAATGTTAAGAACCTTGTAAACCAACTCAAATATAACCAGCATTTATTGCGCGAATTAATTTATTGCCAAGAGCAACAAATGCAGAATAAACTGTAAGCTGTCATGTTCTCAATCGCATGGCCTAACTGAAGCTAAACAGACTTTAACTATGTGAAAGCACAGCTCAGCATTGCTCTGAAGCACCCTTGCATGCGCAGCGGTCACGCTAATGGTTTGCTGGAGCCACGCGCATCTGTAGACTAGCGCAGGTTAATTCTCACACTTTTATATAATATTTATAGCTCCTAACGGGCTGTGTGACTATGAGGAATGATTACCTCAAAATGTATGTCGGTATGCAGTTTTTCCTATTGTTCGCATGCCAGTGAATTATCCCTCTGCGTGCCAATGTTGCCGACCCCTGCTTTAGAGGATGCTTCATAATGTTTGCATGATCTTTCATCCAAGTTAAATGTCTTTAGAGATCACTTTTCTGCTGATGTAACCAAAGCTATGCAGGCAGGTAAAAATCAGGCATTGGATCCAAATAAGAATTTAATAGGCATTGCAGCAACCTGGTAAAATGTTAACCAATAGTATCAGAACCTAATATGTTCCCTTTAATGATCCTATTAAATCCAGATTGATAAGATACACACTCCCAACTTGTGTTTTCTGTTGAATCTTTCAATTTGAAACAATGCATGCAAAATTGTTTCAAGCATTGCAAAGTCTGATGCATTACAAAAATGTTAATGTATTTAAATTGTTTCATGCATTGCTAAATCTGATATTGATGTTGCGAATTTTGATATTTAAATGCATCAAATAATTTTGTAGTTCATGAAATTTTGCAATGCATTAAATTTTAATATTTTTATATCCATTTTCCATTGCACCAAATAATTTTGCAATGCATCAGTTTTGCTATGTATCAAATTTTGCAAAAAAAAAAAAAAAAAAAAAGGGTTACTTTAAAACATTGTTTCATGCATGTGAAATTATTTAATGTATTGCAAAATTTCATTCATTTAAAATATTTGGTGTATTGCAGACATTTTCATGAATTCATATTTGGTGCATTGCAAAATTTCACGAATGCAAAATGATTTGATGCATTGCAAATGCATTTCATGTGGTTTCATATTCTCTTCAATGCTTTTCAACCTTAAGCAGACGGGAACGGTCCAGGGAGAGGGACCACAGTCGCTCTAGTGAGAAGCGTCACCGCAAGTCTCGCAGCCGAGATCGACGCGAGGACTATTACAGGGAGCGCAGCCGCGAGAGAGACCGCCATCGTGACCGTGACCGCGAGAGAGACAGAGAACGTGAGCGGGAGTATCGCCGTTAGTTGGAGAGGAAGGTGTGTATCCTGTTTGTCTCTGTTTTTCTCCCCTTTTCTTTCAGGATTCAGATGTACATGCTATTGCAGAGGTCGGGATCACAGGTATGTGATCAGAAAAGGTGAGTCCCGGAACCTATACAAGTACTGTCATTTTTTTCTCTACAGCTAATCTATTTTTTTCTTTTTATTTTACGTATGTAGCGTGATCTGAGTACTCTGATATTTAAAACGTGTATACCTGGTCTTGAAGCCGTTCAATGTGCAATATCAGCTCCAGCAACCACAAACTGTTCCGCAATTGTGTTGTTGATATCCAGTTTGTCTTTGAAAGGATTTTATGTGTATTGCAACGTTTTATTTAAAAAATCGATTTGCATTTTAAAATGCAAGTTACTGCACTTATTTGTCCGTTTAACTGAGATTTGCTGCTAGTTTTTAGACCATGCCAATTTTGTCTTCATGTGAGGTCAAACAAATTTTCCCTTATCATATTTTGCCTAATTTACTAAATGTTTGCCAAAAATTGAAATTCAGGATGCATTTCATGTCTTTAGAGTTGTGGTTATGAAATATAAATTCAACCTGTGACCATAAATGTGTAGAAAATTGGTTGTAGTTGGATGAGAGAAAATGAATGTTTTTATCCCATATTGAAATGAGCAAAATCATGTTTCTCAGATTCTGCATTGACATTCCTGTAGACCAATTTGTTGTTGACATAATAATGGTTGTTCTAGTGTTTAGTTCCTCATTGATTTATGAAAAGCAAATGAATGGAGTCAAATTGATCTGCTTTGGCATTTAAAAACATGAAGCTGTAGTCTTCTGTCAGGTTGAGTTGTCATGGTGTAGGCAAATTCAGATTGTTTTGTGTGTTACGGTTTAGTCTGGAGCACATCTGTACAGTATAATTTAAGAAAACTCATTCTGAATGTCCTCTGTCAGAGCAAGTTAAATGTATTTTTACTGTGAAGGGTCATTTTGTACATCCTAGTATTTCAGAGTCATTTGCAGGTTTTTAGTAGCTACTCAAACTTTTCCATCTTAAAAGTTAATTTCTTATCTGAATTTGACATTTCTCGGTTCACATCAATTCGTTATTCATTTATTTTCCATGTTTGTTAATGTTACGCCCTCTTAGATGCTTCAGATGTAGCAGTTCTTCACCATTTTAAATGTAGAATATATACAGCTCTGCAATGTCAGAATGTAAATCTACTGGGCAAATAAAACAATGTATGCCTTTCGTATTATTATATCTCCTTCAGTGCTTTATGAATGGAGAAGAACTGCTATATTGCTTTTCCAAAGGGAACGTGAACGGTTTTAGCGTTTTATACTGTTTTTTTTTTTTTCTTCTTTTTTTTTCTCTCTCTCCAAACACGTGTTTGTAATGATTTAAGTTTGATTTAATATGCAACAGATATTTAATAAATATTTTCAAAATCAGTATTTGGATTAATGCAGCACATACCCTCAGTTCAAACCCTGTTGGTCTGATTTTAAAGACTGTCACTGTCTTAACCTGTTGCTTCATGGCTCTGCTGTGTGACGGTTTTCTACAGGCTAAATTTGTGCATAAATGTAAATGCTGAGGACACTGTAATACCATGTGTGATGCATTGTGATTGACCTCACATACACTAGATTTATAGGCATTATGCCAAACATTTAAACTAAAACTGCAACTCGGGTTTAGCAAATGGATTGTAAATGCACAACTGCATTGTCAATTTTGTTTAATGTAATTCTGGCAACCTGTAATTCTGGCTGCGGCCTCCTAGCCAAAAAATGGCCAATTATTCAGGTGGTTGGTTTTGTTTTTTATTTTTATTTTTCTCTGTATTCCCAACTGTACAACCTATAATTGCAGCAACACCAATCAGGGAAAGACAGCAATGCATTATTTGCATTTTATTGATTTGTTCCACTGTTATAAATTCAGAAATTATGTTGCACTTTTAATACATGATCTTTCTCCTAAAGTATGCTTTTTTAGATCAGGCTAGAGATTTTGAATAGAGATTTTTATGCACACTTAAGGATTTGAAAGCATTTGTACCATGCGTAGAGCCCTGTTCCATGGGATTTATTGGGATTTTTGGATGTAGTGCCCATCTGTCAGGAGTTCCTGTGCAGAAATGACTGTTTTCCCAGGTTATTTGTGTAGGTTTTTCTGAAGTAATGGTCCTGACGTGGTATTAATCACACCCCTTTTCCTCTGTTCAGTATTGTGCTTTATAAGATGCTGTCACAGGATTGGACAAACTTGTGTTTTTGTAATAGTTACAGGTACTAATAATTGTCATTCCAAACACAAACTGTAATATCTTTAACAAATTCAGAATTTCCATATGTTAATGTCAAGTTAAAGTAAAATTGCTAATATTTCTTGTACCAAAATGGGCTGTGATACCGGTGAATATGGCTATAGTAAGACACCAGCTAATATTTTAATCAGTACATTTTATATTTCATGTCCATTTCTCTTGTGACTAACAGAAGGGCAAAAGCAGAACGATTAGTTGCTTAATTATTTGTCCAACCCTGTGTACTGTAACTCCAGTGTTCACTGAACCACTAGAATCAAGCTTATTTGCTGCCTTATTATCGTTTCATCAACTCCTACAAACTTAATTTTTAGTTCAGAAGAAATTGTGCATTAACCGATGGTAAGCAATTGTAGACAATCATTGCATCCTAAAAAAAAAGTTTTCTTTGGGCGGGAATTGGATTTGAAATATGGATTTATTGCTTGTTCTCAGAGGTACAGTGGACACTGTACATTCTTTTATGTGCTTTACAAAATTTTTGTCTGAGGTGAATATTAAAAGTCAATATTTTTCCTTTTGTAGATAAAAATACAGAAAATACAGGCTAATAGTTCCAGTTTAGTTTAATTGTAATTGAATGACGAGTTAAATGCTCTAAAGAATCTTAAATGATTGGTTGATTGCTTAATTGAGAGTGAAATTCAGTAAAAGGCAATATAAAATATAGTGTTTTTAAATGTATGTATCTTGGCAGATTACCATGTGTAGATCAATAAGTCATGAGTAATTAACCATGATTGACGGATTGTTTTGACGATGTAAAATTTGAATGTTGTTTTTACACCTTTTAGATGCGGTTTTTCATTAGATATAGATATGAAGTCTACAAAATGAGCATTAATGAGTGATTTGAAGTAGATCACATCTGCTTATATGATTGATTTATATGTGAAATTGTTTTTATGCAACAAGCCAAAAACTCAATAACTATGAGTTAACCTTGTTTGAACTCATAAGAGATCATACATGTTTTCCAATTACTGAGACAAACCAATCAACCAAAATAATGCCAAATCAGTAAATCATCATACAGGGATTTTTATGCAATATGAATTGTATATGTCCATAACATCTTATTCTACAGATCCAGCTTATTGCAGTTTTTCATGTTAAATATATTCAAATTGTTCTTTATCCTCATCTTGTTCCAAAACTTTATAATTTTCTGTTTTATTAAACACCGAAGGAGCTGTTTTGCTAAAATGTACTTTAAAAATACAACACTACCAAATGTATTTCAAATCTCATTCAAATCTTATGTTGACAGTACAGATGCTGATTTGTATCGATTTGTTTTGGTTGATTTGATTTCTCAATGGGACTATAAGCCATATATTTTCATATGACTCTACTAATGCATATTTTGCCAGTTGGTTAACTCGTATGAATTACAGTTTTGATGAGATATTGTGCGTTTGGGTACTATAAAGTTTGTCATTGTCATGGAAGAATAATAGACATCAGACATGATTAATTGCTAATGATAATTTTAAAAGAATAGTTCACCCAAAAATGAAAATGATGAAAAATGTACTCGCCCTCAGGCCATCCAAGATGTAGCAGAATGTTGTTTCTTCATCAGATTTGGAGAAATGTGGCATCACTTGCTCAGCAATGGATCCTCTGCAGTGAATGGGTGCCGTCAGAATGAGAGTCCAAACAGCTGATAAAAACATCACAAGGGATCCACACCACTCCAGTCCATCAGTTAATGTCTTGAGAAGCCAAAAGCTGAATGTTTGTAAGAAACAAGTCCATCATTAAGCCATTTTTAACTTCAAACCATCGCTTCTGGCCAAAATACAAGTCCATAATCCATAAAAATGCTTCCTCCAGAGGAAAAAGTCCATCTCCTGTTGTCCTCTAACATTAAAATCAACCCACGTTTGTTTAGATCTGTTTTGGACCATTTTAACTGGTAAGCAATTCTTGATCTGTGCAGATTTCTCTCCTGATCCAGATGAGACGACTTTTTCACTGGAGCAAGCAATATTATATACAGCAGTGGTCCTCAAACCTCTCCATGAAGTACCCCCAGCACTGCACATTTTGTATGTCTCCATATATCTGACACACCCACTTCAGGTCTTGCAGTCTCCACTAATGAGCTGATGAGTTGAATCAGGTGTGATCGATGAGGGAGACATACAAAATGTGCAGGGCTGGGGGTACTCCAGGACAGGTTTGAGAACCACTGATATACAGTATAGAGGGCTTATATGAAATGAAAAAAGGTCTTGATGGATTTGTTTTTATTTCGCAAGACGTTAACTGATGGACTGGAGTGGTGTGGATTATTGTGATGTTTTTATCAGCTGTTTGGACTCTCATTCTGACGGCACCCATTCACTGCAGAGCATCCATTGGTGAGCAAATGATGGAATGCTACATGTCTCCAAATCTGATGAAGAAACAAACTCATCTCCATCTTGGAGGTCAAATTCAGTAAATTTTCATTTTTGGTTTAACTAAGTCCATCAGAGTGAAAATGAAATATTTGCTTCAGTTGTGGTGTTGAGTACAGTGTTTCATAGTTGTGCATGCCAATGTCTTTGATTGTGTCGTCTCTTCACTGTATTTATACACTGATTCCAGGGGCTTGTCTCAAATACAGTTTTAATGACTGCATTTAATGTTGTACTTTACCAAATTCTGTGCTTTTGTGAAACAACTACATTTAAATGTTATTTTAGACCAGGGGTGTGTAGACCAGGGCCACGGCCTTGCAGAGTTTAGTTCCAACCCTGATCCACCACACATAGCATTGGAGCTGCATCCGAAAACTCTTTAAAATGCTGCCTTCGGAGGCAGTGTTCCAAGGCAGGAAGGCATCAAGGCACGTCCGAATCCAAATTCTGCTTTACTTCCTGTCTCCGGAGGTACCTTCTTCTGATTGAATTTTGAAGGCAGCATAGATGTATCCTTCGCTGTCTTTGATATCCCACAATCCTGTGCGTTCCATTCTGTGACGGTTGAGCTAAAAAAATAAAGATGGCATCTGAAAGTTGCATTTGGTGGTCAGTTTGTGTGTAAATGAATATTTCTGATTAACTTTTTGCACTTTTGATGTTATTTCTAGCGAGAAATCAGTATTATAGTAATTAAATATTCGTTTAGTTATCAC
>NW_015664010.1:550863-552652 GCF_001515625.1 Sinocyclocheilus rhinocerous
GGCAGGAAGGCATCAAGGCACGTCCGAATCCAAATTCTGCTTTACTTCCTGTCTCCGGAGGTACCTTCTTCTGATTGAATTTTGAAGGCAGCATAGATGTATCCTTCGCTGTCTTTGATATCCCACAATCCTGTGCGTTCCATTCTGTGACGGTTGAGCTAAAAAAATAAAGATGGCATCTGAAAGTTGCATTTGGTGGTCAGTTTGTGTGTAAATGTATATTTCTGACTTAACTTTTTGCACTTTTGATGTTATAGTAATATTCATTTAGTTATCGCAAAAACTTGTTCTATTTTGTTGTAGATCATTAAACCGTTACGCTGCCTCAGAAGCCTGTCCGAAATCAGTTTCATGAGGTGCATTCGTGCAAAAACGCTGCATGCAAAGTCATTGCCTCATACGGCAGCAAGTCAGCTGCCTTAGTTTTCGGATGCAGCAGTAGTTTTCAAATAAGCCGGAAGGACTTGATTAGCTGGATCAGGTGTTTTTAATTAGGGTTGAAGCCAAACTCTGCAGGGCTGTGGCCCTCCAGGAACTGAGTTTGACACCCCGCTGCTTAATGTAAATATTCAAGTACTTTATTTTGAAACTTTGAATGCATAAAGACATTTGAGAACTGTGCTTTTGGGTATTTGACACGTGACATGACCTGTGCATTGGTCACTGCATCTGTTTGGATGAGAGATTAGGGTTTATGTAAACTTGAGGCCTGTGGGCTTTTATTGGTGTGTTTTTGATGGTTTATCACTGTAACTAGAGTAAGCTCAATGTTGGAGTAATTCTAGTGGTTCTTGCAACCGCATCCTCTGGTAGTGAAGTGGACAAGCATCTACGTTGTGCGTTTCTGTTCCCTCATAACCATCTGGACTGAGAGGTAAGTCCATTTTGCCTTGAAAATCTTATTAAAAAAATGTTTTAGACCAGAGCATTGCAGCTTGTGTTTACAGCTGAAGTTTATTCAGGTCTTGCTTTTGGCTGACCTTCTCTGATGCATTTTCCTCCATTGTTCATTGACAATTGAAGTAGTTCGGGTAGTTCGGTTAAATATTTGCACTAGATTCATGACTGATGTGGGCTACCTGATGTAATATATTCATTTTTTTCATTTTTAAATATTTTTGCCAATCAATAAATTTTTTCACACTAGATTTGTCTTTTGTTTTGTTGTCCCCATACACATGTTCTAAATATGAAGTCCCATAGACGCAGAAATTAGTATTTTAATGCTTGTAATTGTAAATTTTGTTTTGAATTTTAAATGTTTGTCCAATAAGAACATTTTTAAAGTAGAATAATGATTGCTTCCAGTAATTCTGAGAGTAGTTTCCAGTCAGGAAATGTTTATTTAATAGGCGATTACAATATAATATCAGTATATAGATGAGTGAAGTGAATAAAGTACTGTGCTTATCATGTCTAACTCTGAATGGCCGTATGGGGGCGCCACTGAAACCCTTATAAAAAGGCTTAAACTTTCAATGCCATGATTTGACCAGCAGTGGTCGTGTTTCCTTGTGAACTGAGTGCCTTGTCCTTAAAGGGATACTCCACAATTTAAAATATTTTGGATGAAAACCGGGAGGCTTGTGACTGTCCCATTGACTGCCAAGTAAATAACACTGTCAAGGCCCAGAAAAGTATGAAACACCTCGTCAAAATAGTCCATCTGCCATCAGTAGTTCGATCTGAATTTTATGAAGCGATGAGAATACTTTTTGTAGGCAAAGAAAACATAAATAACGACTTTATTCAACAATTCGTGCGTCACTTTGGAGAGTATCATTTTGGA
>NW_015664010.1:554248-573378 GCF_001515625.1 Sinocyclocheilus rhinocerous
TTTGTTTCTTCATCAGATTTGGAGAAATGTGGCATCATTTGCTCAGCAATGGATCCTCTGCAGTGAATGGGTGCCGTCAGAATGAGAGTCCAAACAGCTGATAAAAACATCACAAGTGATCCACACCACTCCAGTCCATCAGTTAATGTCTTGAGAAGCCAAAAGCTGAATGTTTGTAAGAAACAAGTCCATCATTAAGCCATTTTTAACTTCAAACCATCGCTTCTGGCCAAAATACAAGTCCATAATCCATAAAAATGCTTCCTCCAGAGGAAAAAGTCCATCTCCTGTTGTCCTCTAACATTAAAATCAACCCACGTTTGTTTAGATCTGTTTTGGACCATTTTAACTGGTAAGCAATTCTTGATCTGTGCAGATTTCTCTCCTGATCCAGATGAGACGACTTTTTCACTGGAGCAAGCAATATTATATACAGCAGTGGTCCTCAAACCTCTCCATGAAGTACCCCCAGCACTGCACATTTTGTATGTCTCCATATATCTGACACACCCACTTCAGGTCTTGCAGTCTCCACTAATGAGCTGATGAGTTGAATCAGGTGTGATCGATGAGGGAGACATACAAAATGTGCAGGGCTGGGGGTACTCCAGGACAGGTTTGAGAACCACTGATATACAGTATAGAGGGCTTATATGAAATGAAAAAAGGTCTTGATGGATTTGTTTTTATTTCGCAAGACGTTAACTGATGGACTGGAGTGGTGTGGATTATTGTGATGTTTTTATCAGCTGTTTGGACTCTCATTCTGACGGCACCCATTCACTGCAGAGCATCCATTGGTGAGCAAATGATGGAATGCTACATGTCTCCAAATCTGATGAAGAAACAAACTCATCTCCATCTTGGAGGTCAAATTCAGTAAATTTTCATTTTTGGTTTAACTAAGTCCATCAGAGTGAAAATGAAATATTTGCTTCAGTTGTGGTGTTGAGTACAGTGTTTCATAGTTGTGCATGCCAATGTCTTTGATTGTGTCGTCTCTTCACTGTATTTATACACTGATTCCAGGGGCTTGTCTCAAATACAGTTTTAATGACTGCATTTAATGTTGTACTTTACCAAATTCTGTGCTTTTGTGAAACAACTACATTTAAATGTTATTTTAGACCAGGGGTGTGTAGACCAGGGCCACGGCCTTGCAGAGTTTAGTTCCAACCCTGATCCACCACACATAGCATTGGAGCTGCATCCGAAAACTCTTTAAAATGCTGCCTTCGGAGGCAGTGTTCCAAGGCAGGAAGGCATCAAGGCACGTCCGAATCCAAATTCTGCTTTACTTCCTGTCTCCGGAGGTACCTTCTTCTGATTGAATTTTGAAGGCAGCATAGATGTATCCTTCGCTGTCTTTGATATCCCACAATCCTGTGCGTTCCATTCTGTGACGGTTGAGCTAAAAAAATAAAGATGGCATCTGAAAGTTGCATTTGGTGGTCAGTTTGTGTGTAAATGTATATTTCTGACTTAACTTTTTGCACTTTTGATGTTATAGTAATATTCATTTAGTTATCGCAAAAACTTGTTCTATTTTGTTGTAGATCATTAAACCGTTACGCTGCCTCAGAAGCCTGTCCGAAATCAGTTTCATGAGGTGCATTCGTGCAAAAACGCTGCATGCAAAGTCATTGCCTCATACGGCAGCAAGTCAGCTGCCTTAGTTTTCGGATGCAGCAGTAGTTTTCAAATAAGCCGGAAGGACTTGATTAGCTGGATCAGGTGTTTTTAATTAGGGTTGAAGCCAAACTCTGCAGGGCTGTGGCCCTCCAGGAACTGAGTTTGACACCCCTGCTTTAGACTATTACAGTAATCGTAATGCTTGTAATCGTAAAATTGTTTGCATGCCTGTGTATATGTAGAGGGGGAAAGCAGCTCTGTGTGTTTCTGGGTTCTGTGCCCCAAAACAAACTGCCACCTTCGTTTTGACACCTTTCAGCTGAACGCAAGAGGAGGAGGAGAGACGTCAGGAGCAACGTGGATTCATCCGACAGCGTCACGGAGAGCGCCGGACTCCGGACACACTCTGCAGCGCTAGAGTTCTGTAAAATATTATATACTCACTCTTAATTCCTGACGGCTCTTTTTTATTTTTTACTTTTATTTGGAAGTAGCTGTGTGCTAAAGTCAGTTCAGCAAGAGAATTTTTTGCCTGCTTGTTCGAAACACAAAACAACTTTCCAACTACTATAATGTTGTAAATTGTCAGTTAGCTAGATTTGTTTTTATAGGATCCTCTTTTTGGTTTCATGTTTCTTCCATTTTCCCTCGTCAATATAATATTTGTAAGTGTCTTTTGCCTTGATTATTAAATAGAATCTGTGTTGTAATAAAGCGTGTACTGGGGTTGTTGCCTGTTTATATTTGATCTGCTAGTTTGGGTTACTGGGTTGAACATTTAGCCAACCAACTGTTTATTTATAGTTCAGAATTGCACATTTCCAAAACTACTACTACTACTTGAATATCAGATTAATTGGTTTGATTTCAGAAACACATTTCAGGTTGTTTGACATCTTAACTTTCTATAGTCACTGTGCCATTGTGCCTTTTCCAATTTTACCCAATTTTATGAGGTTTGGATTATGGATTAATTTGTGTAGTATCTGTGTAATTCCTGTTCACATTCTAAATTATTTGCCAATTCATACAGGGTTTAAATTTTCAGTGGTTTTCTTGATTGTAATTGAAGCTCTACAATTCAAATCTAAAATATGCTCAATTTTTATAGTCATTTTTGTGTTAAAATCAGGTATGTTTAGTAAATATGATCAGTACAAAATATTCTGCATTTGTAATGTCTGTCTGACATCCCTGCTGCCGATGTGTGCATTGATTTGTGTATATATCCAATCTTCGTGTGTGTGTATATATAGGACATAATGTACTTTGTCCCTCAATAAGTCTCCTCTTATGTTTGATTCTGCTAGATTTAGATTGAAAAGTTCACCCAGAAATAGAAATAATGCGGTATTTACTCACCCTTAGTCCATCCAAGATGTAGATGAGTTGTTTCTTCATCAAAACAGACTTGGAGAAATTTAGCATCACATCACTTGCAGAATATTATTGGAGGAATCATTTGAAGTTAAAAATGTCTTGATTTGTTTCTTACAAAATTGTAGCTTTTCACTTCACAAGATGTTAGTTGATTGACTGGAGTGGTGTGGATTATTGTGATGATTTCATCAGCTGTTTGGACCCTCATTCTGACGGCACCCATTCACTAATATAATGCTAGATTTCTGTAAATCTGTTCCCATGAAGAAACAAACTCTTCTATATCTTGGAAGTATAGGCCTGAGGGTGGGTACATTTTCAACACATTTTCATTTTCAGTATCACTATTTCAGTAAGCTTTTATAGCTTGATGCAAATTTGTTTCATTAGTTCATTGTACAGAGTTTCCAATTTCTGTTCCCAACTTGTAAAAAGGTCAGTTTTTTAGATTGCTCAGTTTTCTATATGTAGACTGCTTTCGGCAGCTGTTTGTTAGTGATGTAATAAGCAGCATTTCAATATGCAAGGGTATCGCTGCTTAATGTAAATATTCAAGTACTTTATTTTGAAACTTTGAATGCATAAAGACATTTGAGAACTGTGCTTTTGGGTATTTGACACGTGACATGACCTGTGCATTGGTCACTGCATCTGTTTGGATGAGAGATTAGGGTTTATGTAAACTTGAGGCCTGTGGGCTTTTATTGGTGTGTTTTTGATGGTTTATCACTGTAACTAGAGTAAGCTCAATGTTGGAGTAATTCTAGTGGTTCTTGCAACCGCATCCTCTGGTAGTGAAGTGGACAAGCATCTACGTTGTGCGTTTCTGTTCCCTCATAACCATCTGGACTGAGAGGTAAGTCCATTTTGCCTTGAAAATCTTATTAAAAAAATGTTTTAGACCAGAGCATTGCAGCTTGTGTTTACAGCTGAAGTTTATTCAGGTCTTGCTTTTGGCTGACCTTCTCTGATGCATTTTCCTCCATTGTTCATTGACAATTGAAGTAGTTCGGTCCACATATATAAATATTTGCACTAGATTCATGACTGATGTGGGCTACCTGATGTAATATATTCATTTTTACTATTGCAGAATATTTTTGCCAATCAATAAATTTTTTCACACTAGATTTGTCTTTTGTTTTGTTGTCCCCATACACATGTTCTAAATATGAAGTTCCATAGATGCAGAAATTAGTATTTTAATGCTTGTAATTGTAAATTTTGTTTTGAATTTTAAATGTTTGTCCAATAAGAACATTTTTAAAGTAGAATAATGATTGCTTCCAGTAATTCTGAGAGTAGTTTCCAGTCAGGAAATGTTTATTTAATAGGCGATTACAATATAATATCAGTATATAGATGAGTGAAGTGAATAAAGTACTGTGCTTATCATGTCTAACTCTGAATGGCCGTATGGGGGCGCCACTGAAACCCTTATAAAAAGGCTTAAACTTTCAATGCCATGATTTGACCAGCAGTGGTCGTGTTTCCTTGTGAACTGAGTGCCTTGTCCTTAAAGGGATACTCCACAATTTAAGATATTTTGGATGAAAACCGGGAGGCTTGTGACTGTCCCATTGACTGCCAAGTAAATAACACTGTCAAGGCCCAGAAAAGTATGAAACACCTCGTCAAAATAGTCCATCTGCCATCAGTAGTTCGATCTGAATTTTATGAAGCGATGAGAATACTTTTTGTAGGCAAAGAAAACATAAATAACGACTTTATTCAACAATTCGTGCGTCACTTTGGAGAGTATCCACTGAACGCAAACTGTATGCTGTTCTGTTTCAGCCACACCACACGGATACGCTTTTTTCATTCAAATCAAAGCGTAAATAAACGTAGAAAACATATCCGTGTGGTGTGGCTGACACAGAACAGCATACAGTTTGCGTTCAGTGGATACTCTCCAAAGTGACGTACGAATTGTTGAATAAAGTCGTTATTTTTGTTTTCTTTGCCTACAAAAAGTATTCTCATAAGGGGTAAGTGAATAATGACAACATTTTCATTTTGGGGTGGAGTATGCCTTTAAGTATTTGTTGAAACGCTTGAATGAAACCTGATCTCTGGATATGGGTCAGGTAAACGACTACACAAACCACTTTGTTTCGTTGCTTTGCATTTTTTCATTTCTTTTCAAAACACTTTAAATGTGAGCAATTTTTCATACTGAAGCCACTATTTTATTTTATTTTAAAGAGGGATGCTGTTCTTGTTCAAACAGGTTTTAACGTTGAATTCTTTCTAATCGTGAGTGGGATGTTCTGGGGAAGTAGGCTGAGGGTGTAAAGAAAATATGGGTGTGAACATTGTTACTGAGATAATGTTTCTCTGCTATAATTACACCTCGAGTAAATTCACATAAATAGGCGTCCATCCTTGCGGTTAATGCACTTCTTTTTTTAGATAGGTGCATTTGCTCATTTAGTTCATTATAAGCTGATGTGCAGGCCTAAAAACACTACACCAACATGAAGCTCTATATATTCCCAGGACCTACAGCTGGGCCTGCTGTAACAGGTCTGTACTAGTATGGAGGTCAGATATCTTCATGCAATTTTGTGTATTGCGATCACAGCAAGTGTGTTTCATTAAAGTAAGACTGCAGGCATGTTCCTCTGTAGAAGATCATCTAGAATTAAACGCCTTCATTATGAAACACACAGTTGACCTTATTTGTGCACTGAAGAACCTTTCCTGACAAAAATATGTTCTAAGAACGTTTTGCTAATGTTCCAACTGTTATTGAAAACATTACTTCTGAGTGTTGCAGTAAATGTTTAGAAGCTACATGTTGTTTTTGGTTATACAAATGTTAAGGGAACATTCTATTTCATTTTGCAAACGTGGGAATGTTACGTTAGACTGTTCTAAAGACGAACATTCCAACTAAAACGTTTCAGAAAAATGTTCCATAAATGATGTCGAAATAATGTTTTTAGTTTTGAGAACCTTATTAAATAACTTTGAACAAAGTTTAATTAATGTTACTGGAACATTGAAAGAACCTTGCCACAACGTTCTCAAAATGTTTCCCCCGAAAAAGTTTCATGTTTTTGTGCTAACATTTTGAAAATGTTATTAAAGACCAGATAACATTAAACAAACATTCTATTAACATTACTGAAACACATCTTTGAGTGAACCTTGCCAGAACGTTCTGAGAAGGTTTCAGAAAAACGTTCTGTGAATGTTTTGGTGCTAACGTTTTGAGAACATTACCAAAGACCAGATAACTTTGAACTAATGTTCTATTAACATTACTGGAACATTGAGAGAACCTTGCCGCAACGTTCTGAGAAGGTTTCCTGACCATGTAAATAAAGTCCTAGAGGATGCCATTTGGTCATCTTCATTTTCTAAACTGATTATGAGAAAAGTAGCCTAATAACCAAGATGACAACATTAAATAGTAGCAATAAAGTGCCAGTATTATTCAGAGTATGTGTTATATTAACTGAATGGTCAGTTTCTATTGTCTTGTGGCCCCACAACTTTGTATGCTGTTTTTATTGTCAGTAGCTCAATAACGTCTGTTTTATTTTATTTTTTTAAGTATCTGTTCTCGCCCATCCAGCTTGATTTTCGTCGTGCTGTTTGGAATTCCACTATGATTATCATGAAGGTCTTTTGCATTATGTGGTATTCCAGTTCTCACTTTATCTCCGATTGTTTGGCTTGCAGACAACGCAATGGAAAGAAAAGAACAACAACATCCAGGGAGCAGACAGTTTTCAGATTAGATGAGAAATGTGCTTTTGAACAATGCAAAATACGTTAACATATTCAGTAACTTCACTGCTAACAGGAAGTGTTCTCAGAACTTTATGGCAAGTTTCTCTCAAAGTTATGAAGAAATGTTACAGGAACATTAATAGAGTGTTATCTGGTCTTGAATAATGTCAGCATGAAAATGTCATTTATATTTCATAGATCTTTTTTCTGAAACGTTTTAGTTGGATGTTCACTTAACGGTTTTTACATGTTACTGCTTGTTTTAGAACATTTAGAGAACATTCACAAGTAATGTTCCCATAACATTTGCAAAAATAGAAAATAGAATGTTCCCTTATCGTTCGTATAAGAAGAATTGTAAAAACATTTAAAAAACGGGATGTTCAGAAAACATTCAAAAATGACATTTTCATAAACGTTCTTGGAACATATTTTTGTTAGCTGGGTTTGCAAGTGCAAATGTATCGTCTTGAGGGCAGACACAATATTTAGAGAGGTAAAACTCAAATCCTCAAAGAGTTTGAACAAGTTATTAATGCACAAGCTGAGTTATGCGAGCAATAATAATAAGTGCTCTGTTGAGTACTTGATGCATATGAATTATTTAATCTAGGCATCCATCAGCACATTTAGGGTCTGTTTAACACTTCTATATGTATTTTCTGTCAGTAATGAAAGCCACTTTGGTTTTCTCAAAAACGTATGGATTTTTCTCAAGCAGTGATTCTAAATAGCTAGTAAGACAAATCATTAAAACCGACTAGTCCTGAATGAGGAAGTGCAAAGCCAAAGGCTTTTAGTTTTCGTGTAGAAAGTGTATTGAGTGGTTGTGTGTGGAGTCACACCCAGTTCACACACACATGCTTGTGTCTCCAGAGGCGAGAGAGAGAGAGAGAGAGACGCGCTGCTGCGGCTCGGAACATCTTCACCCGGCGTGATTCATGATCAAGGTGAGGCGAGATATTCTGCTTTCTTCTGTTTAGGAGCCAAATGGAGCTTCACTTTTCAATCCCGTATGTACCGTTATGAGAGAAAACGCGTGGCGTTTGGTTGACGCATCTTTGAGAAAGAGAACGTGCTCAATGTGCTTAACCATGCGTTCACGTGTGCTTTGAAACCCGATTGAGGGTGTTTCGGATCTGGATTCTTGAAGAGTGAAGGATGTAAAATCTACCTATCGACCCGGAGCAGCTCTCAACCCTGTAATTATACAGGAGGACGCGTTTTTGTTGCGTTCCATTTGCGGTGCGTCATACTGGCGTCTTTTACCGCTGCGTTTTAAGATGGTGTGTCAAGAAGTACAACTTTGAACATCAAAGCGTTTAGTTCTAGCTGGTTTTGAACAGCCGAGCGCGTTCTGTGCTTGCGACGCGCGTCTGGACGCGTCATCAGCGGCCACGCTGCTGTCACTAAATAATCCTAGTGGTCTTGTTTCTTACTGTCTTTTCTGGTCACATCAGTGTTTAAATGTTCGCTGCCGTGGCGGGTGAAGCCGAAAGATCGCGTGAGCGTGCGGCGCCAAAGCTTCAGTTCAAATGTTACAGTGTAGCACAAATGATTCTTGAAGTGTTGAGGTCTGGCGCGATCGAATCGTTCTTGCTACATTGTTGCACTTGAGCGTGAATCTTTTCCGGGTTGTGTTTCATTTCAGGATCAAAGGAAAAACAGTTGTTCTGTAATGTGTTTAAAATTCATTAACTGTTTCAGTGCCAAACAATTAGTTTAACAATTAAATTTTTTTTGCTGAGTAGTCCCAGCTAACAAAATATGTGCCAAGAATGTTACTTTTGAATGTTCTCTGAACATTCTGAAAAAAGTAATAACGTTTTAAAAATGTTAGACAAACGTCCAGCCAAAATTTCAGGGAAAAAAGTTCCTTGAGCGATGTGTACATGTTTTTGTGTTAACGTTCTGAGAAGATTATTAACTTTGAACAAATCTTCTATTAATGTTACTAGGAAAACATTTGTTCATAACATTGCCAGAATTTTCTAAGAATGTTTTTTGAACGTTACTTTTGAATGTTCTCTGAAGTAGTAACATTTGAAAAAAGTTAGACGAACATCCAGCATACGTTCCAGAAAAAATGTTTCTTGAATAAATGTATAAATGATGTTTTTGTGCTAACATTTTGAGAATAATATTAACTTTGAACAAATGTTCTATTATGTCTACTATCAACACGTTCAGAGAACGTTCCCTGTTAACTAGGGCTTCGGGGTGGACATGTTTTTGAAGGGTTTTGTAGGAGGGTTAATGTACAGTAAATTACGCTACTAAATTATCATTCATTAGTTGATGCCTGAAGGTACATTTGCAGCAGTAACAGCATCAAACAGAGACTGTTCAATATTCAACAACATACTCTCACATACCACTGTATAGAGAGCTGAAGTACAGTAGAGAGTAGAGACATGCCAGCATGTGCATAACACTTTGCGACCTTACTGAGCTAAATATGACGCCTGGACCTTGATACTGATACTGCCGGGGACAGACAGATAGATTGACAGACAGACAGACAAGGCCATCTGCAGACAGATAGTGAGCCGTGCTTATGCTACCCGCCTGTTGCTCGTGTCATTTGGTACCAGTTTCTTACAATAGTGTTGCATGGAGGGAGTTTCTAAACTAGGCCTGGTACTAATGCACTTGTTTTTGGTGAATAGATCTATGTGTAACCTTCAGTTTGATCCGTGCGTTCCATCTGATCACACTCCAGCAGCGTGAGATCAGTACGAGAGCTGAAGGCGAGGATGTTGAGATTAGCGCTGGTTTGATGATCAGCAGCAGGCCTTCTTGGGTCACACTGAGAGCGAATGAGGGGGCGAACGGAGGAGCGGTGTATTTACACACATGAATCTGCAGTATTCACTGTTAAAACAGACACAGTATTAAACAAACCAGACATAAATCTCGCATCTACTGTACACTGTGAAGGTATCGCGATATGTGTTGATGCGTATGCATAGCTGACGGGAGCAAAGCAGGTCAGATTCAGCACTCGTTTACACAGAATCAAAGACTAAAACCTAAACTTGAACCAGAGTTCTTATAGTTAACTAATTAAAACTAAAACCAGACAAAAATGTTAACTGAAAGAAAATATAAAGAACTTAAATAAAACAAAACTTTAAAAAAATCCAAATATGAATACAAACTATTTAAATGATATTTGAACCAGGGTTATATATAGTTGATTAAAACTAAATTAAAACTAAAACCATGACTAAAATAAATAAATAAATCAAATTTGCTAGTTGAAAACTGAAAACTGTAAAAATGAAAAATGAAAAGAAATGACACAAAAAATAGTACTGAAAGTTGAACTAAAATTTAAATCAAAAATAAAATATAAAATTAACTAATTAGAAATATATATATATATATATATTTAAATCATACTAAAATAACTAAAATAAAAACTATATAGAGATATAAAAATGAAAAAAAAAAACGAATTAAAAATATTAATAAAAACTACAATAATATTTACATGATACTAAATAACACTTATTTTGTTCCTTCAGTAAGTGTAAACCTGGATGGCCTGTAGTTCTGAGCTGAGGATGTAAATCCAGTCCTAGTTTTATCATTGCACTCATGCAGCAGCTTCTATATTTACTTTACACAGTTCTCCTGTTCTCTTTTTACTCATAATAGAGTTTGTAATCATTTTAACTGTGTATTTCCCTCTGGACTGGGCTATAATTAATGTGACTTGGAACTGCTATTTATACTACAGGCCTAATTAGCCAGAACCACGTCTGACAGAAACACTAGACTAACAATCCACTCCTGCCCTATTAAACAGGTGACTTATTGATTTTTTTATTTATGGAAAATAGCCATTCAGTCGTTCGTTCATTCAGCTCAGTGTTTACTTTCTCTGAAGAAAGCGTGAGTGTTGAGACGTTAATCCCTCCTTTAATATAAATTTATGGGATATTTCACCTGCTTTATTATGCAGATCATGAGGATAAAATCAGATCGGTTAATGTACAAAACTAATAAAATACCTGAGTAAATACCTGCTGTATTTTTAATTATACAATTTTAGTTTAACAATAACTGAGCAATATTGTGACACCACAACTAATTGTCATAAAAACAGACTTCCGCCCCTTATATTACATAATTTTTTACAAATAAAATTACAGATACCATTGGTTGATGTCTTTATAATATATATGTATATGTGTGTGTGTATGTGTGTATATATATATATATATACACACACACATGCACATATATGTATAATTTTTTTTTAAATGAATTTGTTCATTTATTTTTTTAGTATAAATTTTTATAATATTTTTACTGATTATGCTTAGCAAAGCAAGGTTGTTTTTTTTGTGAGTGTCCCATATACCACATATGCCTCAGTTTCTTGTAGAAAAATGTTACTTGAAAGTGATGAATGTGCATGTTTTCATGTAACACAATAGATCCATAACCTCAAACAGTCATGCTCACTCCTCTGGATGTGGCCCAATTTCATCTTTAGTGTCTGCTAGTGCTAAAATGCTTCAGGATTTAATGATTTTGACTCGGCTGATTTATAAGAATGTGTATGATTTACAGTAACCTCAGGACATGGCAGTCATGGTATAGAACGCATTTTAAAGTGAAGCGTCCGTCTGTAGCCTCAGGTGACTGTTTCTTTGTTTGCTTGACTTCATGTCTGGAGGCATCTTGAAGCGCTGCATTC
Organism: Sinocyclocheilus rhinocerous; assembly: GCF_001515625.1. NCBI lineage: Eukaryota > Metazoa > Chordata > Actinopteri > Cypriniformes > Cyprinidae > Sinocyclocheilus > Sinocyclocheilus rhinocerous. The sequence goes on from NW_015664010.1 coordinate 565,716, forward strand.
TCTGATGTCAATCTGTTTACAGTGGATGGGTGAGGCGAGGCCGCGCTGTGAATCGAGGATGTTGTGCAATTTCCTTTGGCATGACGTGAAGTTGGTTTCTTTTTAGAAAGGATTTAGGACCATCCCTAGCCGTACTTTATGATTAGTCCACGAAAACTAAATTTGTACATACTGATTAGTGAACAAAAACAACATTTTTACTTACTGTAAGATTAGTGCATGAAAACATAATTTTTACTTAGTGCACTAAAACATGTTTACATATTTTAAGATTAGTGCATGAAAGCATTTTTACATACTTTAAGATTAGTGCACAAAAATAACATTTTACATGCTAATTAGTGCACATAAACAATATTTCATATACTAATTAATGCACAAAACAGCATTTTACATACTTTAAGATTAGTGCACGTAAATATTTTTACACACTTTAAGATTAGTTGCGAAAACCACATTTTATTTACTAATTAGTGCACAAAACAACAAGTGTTAAAGCAAGTGTTTGTCTGTGCATAAGTCATCTGTAGTGGGCTGTTGCTGTGCAGTTGCTAAATTATTCTGGGTAGTTTAAATTAGCCGGAATATGATGGACAGTAATAGCAAATCCCTCCGATAAAGGTGGCATTATTGTGCTTGAGTTTAAAGTGTGTTGTTCTAATGAGATGCCATTATTGGCAGTCTCTTCATGTACATTGACAGTGAGTGTTGGAGTGATGCATTAGCTAATGATGTTGTCAGCAATCTGCTCTCAGTGCTCCCAGAGGATGTTCAGCTGATGTAGGGCAAATCAATGAACACACACACACACACACACACACACACACAGTGCTGTAATGTGTCTGATGGCAGTAAATCAATCAACATGCCTACTATGAGTAGTATTAGCTCAGAACCTTCTGAACTCTTGAACTTATGAAAAATGAATAAAGTTTGTTGAAATTTATTGCTGTATAAGTGTATAGCAGACTTTAGTAAATCAAATCCATTGCTGCTTTTTGCTTACTTGCGTTTTCCCTCCAAAATGATGTCACATCCTGGTGCGTGATAAAGTTCTAAAGTTCTAACAGTCAATCCTTTTGCTCTTACAATTAAAAAGGACATTGATTTGTTCCTTTTGTGATACATTTGCTGAAATATTTTCATTTATTTTGACTTTGATCTCATGTAAAACTTTGAAAGGATTTGACTAGATTTTTATAATATTGACCCCACTTTTTTCCTGTTTAGATAAATAAAACAAAAGAATATTATTTTATTCATTAAATATTAATTCTCACAAAATATCACATACATAAATGTAAATATATATATATATATATATATATATATATATATATACACCCTATTTTTTTTTTTTAAAAGAAAAAAATCCTAGAATCGCCCCTGCCAATAAATGAAACTTTTCGTTTTTTATTCTTGAAGAAAATATTAAAATGTATTCATTTGGACCAGTGTTATTTCACTATATTGAAGTTTTTATTAATATTTTTAATCTCTTGTTATTTTTAGTATTTTGGTGTTTGTTTGGCATTTTTAATAGTTTTCTAATTTATATGTCTATATAGTTATTTTAAGTGTTATTTTTATAAAGTTAAACTAAATTAAAATGAGAAATGTTGCCTTGGCAACTAGCTGAAATAGGTTTTTTATGTTTTAATAACGTTTATGTTAATTTTAAGTAGCAATTTTTTATGATTTAAATTTTAGTTTTAGGTAACTATAATAACTATGATTCGGACCAGAAGAAAACCATTAAAACTCTCTATGCAATTCTATATGCATCTCTTAATGTATTTGTCATTTTAGCCTACAATTTTTAGCCCCTGAAATATTTTTATACTTTATAAATATTTATCTATTTTATTTATATCACTGTAGTTCTGAATGTACTTTGACTTTCTGTCTGTTGTACTGAATTGAAATTAAATACAAAAAAATTCTAACAGAATGGAAAGTGAATTTGGAGACTCCCTAAATATTGATTTGCAATTAAACCTTGAATTGCATGACAAAAATGGCATGTGCCCAAACCGAAAATGATTTCTCATTGTTCACTGAGTTGTTGCATTGTTATAAAACAAATGAATATGCAAATGAATATGATTTCCATGTTTAAAAATGGCAAGTGACATTTCATAAAGTATATTTAGACACATATGATAATGCCATGAAAGTGATCTCAGGTCAGTCACAGGTGTCAGGAATCACCTCAGGCTACTGGTGAAATTCTGTGAACTGGTTCATGGGACATTTATATGTTTCCCCTTCACACGCTCAGACCAGTCGTGCAAGATGTGCAGAATTTTTCACATTTTTCTAGTCTTTTGTTTTCTCCTGTTTTTGCATTTTGCATTTCGAGTTTGGGGTCAGTAAGATGTTAAAAAATATTTTTGAAAGAGTCTTTGATCCTTATCAAAGCTGCAATCCTGATCCTTCAGAAATCATTCTAATATGCTGATTTGCTGCTCAAGAAACATTTCTGATCATTATCAATGTTGAAAACAGTTGTGCTGCTGAATATTTGTGTGGAGACTGAACAACATTTATTATCTTTTATAACATTATAAATGTCTTTATTCTCACTTTTGATCAATTTAATGCATCCTTTCTGAATAAAAGCATTGATTACTTTCAGAAAAAACACATTTCTGAATAGTAAAGTATCTCAATAGATCTGGAAACCTCTTCCTGTTTGGGTAGATTGTTTCCTGTGGATTCATTCTGCTTCTCAGCAGATAATGTTGCTCTCGTCGACACTTCCTGTAATTCAAGTCCAAATTAAACCTGACTTTATGTTGTGGTGTATTGTTTCAGGACTGGATCAGATCGCAGCTGGAATATAACTTGTATCTGACACTGCATAATAAATCACTGGTGTAGCTGACGCGTGTATGTCGTGTGAGTTAAGGGTCCACGGCTCACCTGTTTGTTTTCTGGGTGGTGGTAAACCTGCTGAGGACTGTGTGTGAGAGTGTGTCAGGATTGGTGAATTGGCTTCCTTTAAAACGCACAAGGTGGAATTTGAATGGAATCCACAGGAAGTACAGTGGGTACGGAAAGTATTCAGACCCCCTTAAATTGTTCACTCCATTCAATTGGAATGACAGTAAGATGAATTTAGTGCATTGCAATTCAAGGAATTTGAGCAAAATTGCACAAAGTTTAGTTACAAAACATAAATGAATTATTAATTCAGATGGGATCATTTCTTTGCAGAATGTAAATAAATAAATTTCTTTGTAATTGTGTGAATGTGTGCGTGAATCAGAAACTACTTTTTGTGCCCTATGCAATTATTTATTTATTTTCCGGATTTGTATTTTTCTGGATTCAGTTTATTTCAATTTAAATGGTTAAATTAAGTTGTATTAATCAAAAGCATGTCTACTTAATTAAAATCATGACGTTAATTAAATTTAACAATAACAATTTTATTACATTTTTAATCAAAATTACACTTTTAGGGACTTATGAAATGTTTTATTTTTTTGTTAAATTCTGTTTTATTTTCTTTCCAAATTCTGTATTTTCAGTGTTTTTTTTTTGTTTTTTTTTTGGATTCCATTTTAATGGTTTAATTAATTAATTGATCAAATTTTATTTCAAATTTCAAAGCTTAATTGAATTTAAATCAAGAAATTAATTGAATTCATAAAAACAACTTAATTTATATTTTTTAACAATAATAGGACACTATGATTTTTATCTATTTATTTATTTTTATTTTTTTATTTTATTATTATTTATATATTTTTTTTTTTCTTCAGAAATTGTGTTGTGTATTTTATCACTTTCACTTTATTTTTCCTGGTACTCAAATGAAGGCACAAAACATTATTTTATATTTTAATTAAATGACAATTAAACTTTTTTTTGTTTTGTTTTTTTCTACACGGCAGGTTTACTGTTAAAATTAAAACATGGACCAACGTTTGAGTGATTATCCATTTAAAAATGAAGTTGTAATAATAATAATAATAATTATTATTATTATTATTATTATTATTACATTAAGACATTGCAATACATTATACTGAAATATATTTGCCACAATTTCTTCAAGTTAAGCCAAACTTTTATTTTGACGGGTTGCTGTGAAAACCTTTGTTTCTGTGTGTATATATGACTATAGTTTTTTTTCTCAAATGAAATGCTGGTGACGTGACTCTGAGCAGCTCTGGAGATGAAGTTGATGTGAAAACACTGCGAGCGTCACATGTACTTCAGTATGTGTGCTAAATACTTTCCTTTTCAGCCAATGCACATTTGCCTAAAGCTCTTCAAAATAGTGCCTTATGCAAAAACAGGGTGAACTCGAGGCGTCTGGAGCCGCTCCTCCTCAAACATCCGCTTCTGTATCTGTGCAGGAACGAGGATGTTGTTTTTGCTGCTGTTCAAAGCGGCTTCAGGCTCTTATGGTCAGTGAAGGAAGCGAGTTTCGCATGGTTTATACCTGAAAATCTTTAGAAAAGGTTAGGAGGAACTCATGTACTTCCAAAACTATGTTCCAAAAGTCAAATGTAATTTTATTCAAGGATGCATTGAATTGGTCTAAAGTGACAGTAAAGACATTTATAGTGTTACAAAAGATTTCTATTTTTCCTATTCATCAAAGAGCTCTGAAAAACAAAATGTATCACAGTTTCCACAAAAATATTCAGCAGCACAATTGTTTTCAACATTGATGATAATCATAAATGTGTCTTCAGCATCAAATCAGCATATTAGAATGATTTCTGAAGATCATGTGACACTGAAGACTGCAGTAATGATGCTGAAAATTCAGCTTTGATCACAGAAATCAATTAGATTTTACAAAATAATCACACAGAAAACAGTTATTTTAAATTGTAATAACATTTGATATTTTTATTGTATTTTTGGGATCAAATAAATGCAGCCTTGTTAAGCTGAAGAGACTCCCTTATTCCCAGACTTTTGAACTGTAGTGTATATATATTACAATTTCAAGATTACAATTACAATTTCAAATTTGATGCACACAGTATTTTTTTGTTCATGTTTACTCAATTCACTAAAATGTTTGAAAACCGAAATAAAAAGTGATTTTTCATGGCAGTTACCTGTTTAAAATATCAGTAACTCTATACTAAATTCTTGTCATATTAAAGTTAAAATTGGGTAACTGGCATTTAAGACACATATATACTACCGCTCAAAAGTTTGGGATCAGTAAGACTTGTAATGTTTTTTATAGAAGTCTCTTCTGCTCATCAAGGCTGCATTTATTTGATCAAATATACAGGAAAAAACAGTAATCTTGCAAAATGTTATTACAATATAAAATAATGGTTTCTATTTTAATATCCTTTAAAATATTATTTATTTCTGTGATGCAAAGCTGAATTTCCATCAGCCATTACTCCAGTATAAAGTGTCACATGATCCTTCAGAAATCATTCTAATATGCTGATTTATTATTAGAATTATCAACAGTTGTGCTGCCAAATGTTTTTTTGGAAACTGCGATACTTTTTTCAGGATTCTTTGATGAATAAAAAGTTCAAAAGAACAGCATTTATTCAAAATATTAATCTTTTCTAACAATATAAATCTTTGCTATCCCTTCTTATCAATTTAACACATCCTTGCTGAATAAAAGTTTTAATTTCTTTAAAAATAAAATAAAGAATACAAATGTACTGACCCCAAACTTTTGAACGATAGTGTATATTGTTAGAAAATATTTCTATTTTAAATAGATGCTCTTCTTTTTATCTTTATATTCATCAAAGAATCCTGAAAAAAAAGTATCACAGGTTCCAAAAAAATATGAAGCAGCACAACAGTTTCCAGCACTGATAATAAATCAGCATATTAGAATGATTTCTGAAGATCATGTGACTCTGAAGACTGGAGTAATGATGCTGAAAAAAATACAGTTTGCATCACAGGAATAAATTAGATTTTAATGTATATTAAAATAGAAAAACGTTATTTTACATCATAATATTTCACAATATTAAATTTTTTTCCTATCTTTTTGGTCAAATAAATGCAGCCTTGATGAGCATAAGAGACTCATGTAAAAACATTAAAAATCGTTCTGATCCCAAACTTTTGACCGGTTGTGTATATGTATGTGTGTGTGTGTGTGTATATATATATACTGTATATGCACGTTTATTTTATATACATTTTATATACATTTAAATAAATAATATATTATTTACATTTATATATTTGTATGTTTATATATTTAAATAAATAGTATATTTATTTATATATTTTTATATACTTTGCTTATTTACATAATATCATCCAATGGTATGAATTGATATATTTATATATAATATCTTCCAATGAAATTAATTGACCTGAACTGACTCAAACTTAAGCAGTCATAACAAACTTCTTCAGAGTGCATTGGTTTCCTGATAAGAAAGTTTGCTTTCAGTTGTTGTTGCTCTATCAGACGTCAGTCTTTGAGTGTGTGGATCACCTGTGACTGGAGACGTGTGTGTGTGTGTGTGTGTGTGTGTGTGTGTGTGTGTGTGCTAAAAGAATAATAGAATATTTATTTTTTTTAGTTATGGAGGAATAAAAATGTAATATTAGATATTATGTATATAATAATAATAATAATAATAATATTATATATCAAATTAATATAGAAGTATTCCATTATATTGTTCAAAATTTAATATAAATTAGGTTTTACGTTAATTACTTATAATAATTTCAGTATATAACAGAAAAGCAGTTATTCTTGTGTAATGTTGTCTTGTCTTGTTGGTTCTTGTAATAACGGCAGAAGATACTCTGAGAGAACGTAAGCTGTATTTTTTATTTCTTTTCAAGCGTATGTCATTAATGAAACTGAACGTCATGAGCAGTCAAACGTTCTGTGTTTGCCAAGTCAAACATCACTGATCACTCTTCTATCACTCATGCAAGTGTTAAACAAACACCAGCACTAAGTGTTAACACGCGTTTTTGTGACATGAGGACACAAATTTGTATAATCACATGGGTATGACACAGGTATTACAAGGAGAAGGTGACTTATGAGGACATTACCCAATGTCCCCATTTTTCAAAACGCTTATAAATCATACAGAGTGAGTTTTTTTGAGAAAGTAAAAATGCAGAAAGTTTCCTGTAAGGGGTAGGGTTAGGTGTAGGGTTGGTGTAGGGCAATAGCACATACAGTTTGTACAGTATAAAAACCATTACGCCTATGGAATGTCCCCACAATTCACAAAAACAAACCTGTGTGTGTGTGTGTGTGTGTATGTGTGTACCTGGTATTTATCACGTTATGGGGACCAAATGTCCCCACATTCACAGGGTTTTCAGGTGTTTAATCCTCTCTGACCCGTTCGTCCTCTCCTCGTTCCCGTCAGTCGTGTTGCCAGTATCCCGTGTGATCGCGTTTGGGACGGAGGAGATCACAGAGGACAGATGAGAATATGTGGGACTTGTATCAGTGATGTAACAGCTGGCAAAGTATGTCACGAGTCATATATCGCTGCCACAGGCCTTGATTTACTTCACCCTCTGAAAACCAGAGCGACAGGAGGAATAAAGTACAACAGACTGCGTTCGCTAGATACTGTTGCTTCAGTGTACTTTACTTTTTCGATTTGTCATTCCAGTTTTAACATGTCAGCTAACATAATTTAAAAACATTTCAGTT
>NW_015664010.1:573706-584711 GCF_001515625.1 Sinocyclocheilus rhinocerous
GAACTTGTATGGAGATTTTTCCATCTACAGATTTTTCCCTGACCTTCTTTTCTCTGTAAATTGAGGGTGCACACTATTGCTGAAAAACACAACCACTACTCAGCAGTCAGATGTCCGTATGCACAAAGACACAGATCCCTAAACAAGACCATATCTGCAGATGAAACTTTTTTTTGTAGAAGCATTTTTTTTTATTTGACTACACCATGTTATGTACGAGAAGCTGCAAAAGCGCAAGTGGAATGTACAAAACATGGTGACATTAATTTTTAAGTAAATATAATGGCCGATATATTGCGTCGCCAAAAATGATTGAGGTCATGAACATATATTGCGCGATAAGTCGATATATTGATTATTGCGACAGGCCTATGTGCAGTTACTTCACTAAGTGTTCGCACGATTTTCACCTGCTGGATGATTAGAAAAACTCTCATAGAGACACGAGGGCTTGTAAGGAACCACTTAGCAACACATTACAATTCAGTCTGAGCACCTTTGCAACCGCAAAACAGTAACTATGAAGGGCGGAGCTTAGAAGAGGGTCAGATCTCTTTCTAGTAAGTCTTCATTAGTGTCTGAATGTGTCATGAGGAAACACTAGAGCCGGTCGACTGTATTTTCCCATCTGACAAAGCGTCCTTTGAGAGGAAGCCGAGTGTGTTTTGATTGGTAAATCAGGTGAATGGGCTGCTCATCCTCTCTCTCTGTCTGTCAGTGTTCAGGAGGAGCGGCGTCATCATGGCCTCGATCTCGCAGTGGTACGCGGGGAAGAACGTGCTGATCACCGGAGCCACGGGCTTCATGGGGAAGGTGCTGGTGGAGAAACTGCTGCGCTCCTGTCCCGACGTCAAAGCCCTCTACATCCTCGTCCGGCCCAAGGCGGGTCAGTCCATGTCCGAGCGCGTCCAGGACATGATGAAGTGTAAGGTGAGACTCACAACGTGTTTGTGTCTGTTTGCTTTCTGACATTTATTCACCATCTTTGAGTATCAATATGATTTTAAAAGTAGTAGTTCTCTATAAAATTACATACTATTATCATTATTATTATTATTATTATTATCTTTTTATGATGATGATTATTATTTTGACTAAATGATGTTAAACAAAATAAGATCTATGACTTTTGTATTAAAATATATTATTATATTATTATTATATTAAATATATATATATATATATATTTTTTTAGGATTGTTATTATTATTTCATTAGGATTATAAAAAATACTGAATAAAAATATTAAACAAAATAAGAATAAATTATAATTGTTGTTATAATTTATTATTAATAATAATAGTAATGATAATTGTTTATTAATTAATTAATTATTAATATTACTGTTTATAATTATTATTAATATTAGTTTTATTAATATTACTAAAATACTAACAAAATAAGAAATTACTGTTGTATTAAGAATTTATATAAATGACTGAAATAATAATAATAGTAGTAATAATAATAATAACAATTATAATATAATATAATAAAATGAAACATTGTTAAATATAGTAAAATAATGTTACATAATGTTAAATTATAATAAAATTAAGGATAATAAAAATAATATTAAATAATACAACTGTAATAACCGTAACAATAATGTTGTTGGTGTTTTCATTATGATTGTTATTACTAAATAAAAATATTAAACAAAGTAAGAAACTATTATCTCTTTATAAGAAACTATATATCTTAATGGCTAAAATAATGACAATAATAATAATTATTATTATTTTAGCCATTGATGTATATTAAATAATATTAAATAATATACCTATAGTAATAGTAATAATAATGTTGTTGTTTTCATTATGATTTTTATTACTTATTAAAAATATTAAACAAAATAAGAAATATTACTATTGTATTATGAAAAATAATAATAGTAGTAGTATTTTCCAGTTCAACTGTAAAATTACAGTACTAATATTTCTGACTGTCTTAATGTCTTTATTTTCTTAATTCTCAAATATTAAACCATCAAACTTTTAATTTGGCAGAAAACCACAGGGTTTTGTTGATAACAGCCAGTTCATAAGCACTTCTTATTACAGCTTTGAAAAGATAGTTAATAAATGACATTTATTTAATTAAATTTCATCCCCTTATCATTTCAGGGTTCGTTTCTATTAATCGTGCAGCTCTTCTTTGTCATCAGAAACAGTGTATTCGGCGCACTTTAAGACATTTGTGACCTAAACCTAAAACATTGTACTTTTCTTCTTTTCTCGCTTTTCAGACAAAAGCCCCATGCCACGTATTGTGTTTTTGTCATTGGATATCTCAGTCTTTGTGATCGGATGACATCTGATCGCGTCCTAACGTTCAGTTAACCGCGTGGAATGTGTGTTGATCCTTAAATAGTTAGTTACGTCAGACCGAATGCATCTGTGTTTGCTCATACGCGGTCATCGGGGTTTATCGCTATTGTTTTCCCTGAACTGGATCCTCTGGAAACGCTGGGAGAAGTTCATGTGCTGCTTTCCCTCGGCCGACATTGTAAAACGCTCTTTGATTGTTGCCATGGCAACCGCAGCACAAGCGCCGTCCATATGAGTTCTCGTTCAGAAGTCGAGCTGTATTTCCATGCGCGGCTGATCTCCTGCCTCCAGCGCTGTGCTGAAGGTGTGGCTTCATTACTCCAGGCTGATGAAGCTGATGAAGCAGGGATAGAGTAAGGCTTTGCCACTGCTGCTTTCTTTCTGTGGTGATGAGTCACATCCGGAGTAATGGAGAGTGAGAGGACAGGAGTAAATTTTTTTTTTTTTTTTGTAATATTTATTTGTTTGTTTGGTTGTTTTGTCTATAGAGTTTGTCTATTTAGTAAATTATGTGTATATAGTTTTTAAATTATTTTTTTTCTCCAGTTTTAGTCAATTTAGTATATTTAGTCAACCTAAATAAAAATGACAAATGTTGCCTTGGGAGCTTTTTTATAGTTTGTTTTCAGTTCACATTTATTTTATTTCTAGTAGTTAATGGTTTATTATGGTTTTACTTTTGTTTAAATGAGCAATATCACTGGAGTACGAGAGCGATACCGGCTCTATATCAGCGGCTGTGATTAGGGGTTATTAGTGAGAAATAATGGGGTTATAAGAGAGAAACAATGCGGCAAGACGTGCATCCAAGTGAGAGAGAGAGATTGCGAAGCTAGACGTTTCTTCTTATATTAACTAGCATACTGTACGATTAGCTCAGCGAATAATTAACAAAAAACATAGACCCGGCTAGAACAAGCGGAGTGATACAAAATTGTGAAAGGGCGTTGCTGTAGCGATACCAGTACAATATCTCACGGTTCTCAACCAATCAGATTTGAGAACCAGAACGAACTGTTGTATAAATCATTATAGTTAATTTAATCTGAGTAATGTTCATAAAAATGCATGTAAAACGAGTAATGTTGTATTGGTTGAGTTTGCTGAAGTTTCAGCAGTTTGATCTGGTCTGTGACGGACTGATGTGAGATCTGGACTCGAGCCAGAACGAAGCTCAACTCTTATGAGACGCACATCAGCATTATGGGTCATCTGACCTCTCTGACCTCTGATAGAAACCTCATTAAATCGTGTGTGTGTGTGTGTGTGAGTGTGTGTGTGTGTGAGTGTGTGAGTGAGTGAGTGAGAGAGTGTGTGTGAGAGTGTGTGTGTGTGTGTGTGTTGTAGATGTAAGGAATGCTCAGACGCTCAAACAGGCAGATTGTGTGTGTGTTTGTGGAAAGAAAATCAGATGTGGGAAGCTATTCAGTCTCAAACAAATGTGTCTATTGTTTTGTCATTTAAACAGCCTTTCACCAGATTCTGTGCTCTCGTCTTTAAATATTTAAACAGATAATTATATAAAAGAGATAAATAATTAAAGAGATAAATAAATATATATATATATATATATATACACACACATACACACAAACACACACATATATAATATAATTATTATTAATCTTATAATTATTAGATGATCAAATATATATATATATTATTTAGGTATTTAAATATAATTAAAAAAATATAATCATCCTCATTAATCATTAATATTATTATAATTGTTGCTATTATATTATGAGATTACACATATATACATTCCCTCCTTCACTCGCTCCAGTCTAATGCGCTTCTGCTTTCTGTTTGCTCAAACGCGTGAGTAAGAGCCTGTGTGTAGTTTGAGGGTGTGTTTGTGTGTGTTTGGCCATGGCAGTGAAGGAACTGAAGGAGTATTGTCTCTCTCTCTCTCTCTCTCTCTCTCTCTCTCCCCCACTTACACACAATCAGCTTATTTGTGCCAGCAGGCCTGGTGGAGACTGGCACAGACAGACCGCCGTCCCACAATGCACCGTTCGCTCTTTCCACCACAGAGAGAGCAAATGTTTACAGTGGTCGACCTCAGCGAACCCCTGACCTCAATACAGTGAACCTGGGCCATCCTTTATCTGCGTGTCACTTCCTTTCTCGTACAGTGCAGCTTTAATCGATGAGTCTGAGCTGTCTGACGATGTTTCCAAATGTTCTGGTATGAACTTTTTCAACTATCAGCACCAGTGTTATTTTAGTTACTATTATAAATACTATTATAGTTTATATTAATATTTTAAACTTTTTATTTTTATATTTTCAGTTCTTATTTCATACAAACTTATATTAACTTTATTATTAATTACTTAATCATTTTTAATAATTAAAATAATTTTTAAATCATTATTTTTATTACTATTTAGGTTTAATTTTTCTGGTTAGAAATTTTATTGCGTCAACTTAAACTTTCAAATTTCAGTATCTAATTCGCTGTTTTTCACCTAATATTTGTTTTATTTAATTAATATTTTATTTAATTTCAGCTTTATTTCTATTAACAATTTTTTTTATTATTGTTTTAGTTTTAGAATAACCCAGATACTGTTTAAACTAGATACTGTTAAATAGTATTATAGATTTTTTTTTATTGATATTTAAATTTATTTTTTTTACAAATTTTATGTGCTTTTGGATTTTTTAAAGCTATTTTAATATTATTATTTAGGTTTAATTTATTTTTATTTTTATTTAAATTTTAGTTTTAGTTCAGTTTTCTTTTTCCTATTTTTAGTGCTTCAAATAATACTTTCAAATTTCCGTTTATGTTTTTCACTTAATTATGTTTCATTATATTTCAATGAACAACATTTTTTTAATTTTTGTTTTGGATAATGCTTTAATTAGTGTTATTTTAGTATTATTTATATACTAATTTAGTTTTATTAATTTTTTTGAATTAGCTTTTATTTTATAGTTTCAGTTTTTATTTAAATTTTTGTTAAATTTTTAGTAATTTGAGTGTGTGTTTTGCCATTTTTTAAATTAATTATTTAATTTTAATACTACTAATTAGTTTACATTCTTTTTTATTTTAGTTTTAAATCAGTTTAAGTTTTCCAGTTATAGTGCTTAACATTTTTCACTTAAGATTTCTATTTTATTAGATTTTTTTTCATTTAGTCTAGCATGCATTAGTGTGTGTTTGAGGGCGTTTGCTCTGGCAGCGCTGCTGCAGCATATGGAGCTTCATCCTATGCCAGCATGCGGAGTGTGTGTTGTGTTTTTGTTGCCCGGAGACACAAACCGCAGCAGGAAGTTTGGCTGAAGCGGCTGCGCTCGTTTCCTTCATTTACTGTATTTCTGAAACACGTCCACAGGCCTCACGAGCGATCCTGTCTCTCCGCGGCCCTCCTGACACGAGCACATTTCTCCTGTCTAGTTTAGTGTGTCTTGACCTTTTAAATGCTTTTCTGTCCATCCAGCGTCGTCTGAACTCTCTCTAAATCTGTGTGTGTGTGTGTGTGTGTGTGTGTGTTGGCTAGACTGCTCTCATGGCCCATATGTTGTCTGATCTGTCTAGTAATTGGAGTTAATGGCTGTTATGGCCAGACTCATGCGTTCAGATGATATCATTAGAGCTTTATTCCTGTAGTATTTGCATGTTGAAGTGTGTTTAAGTCATGCAATTTCATTTGCATTTGAAAGTCCTCTGGTTGTAAAAGACAAGATAGTTGCTTATTGCTGTGCTTGATATTAGCCAAATAAGTTATGTCTTGTTATGGTGTCTGAATGGGGTTTATGTACTCTCTAAATGATTTTTTATTTTTTTTTTGCAAAAGAAATCTTATATTATTAATAATTGTATTATTGTTTTATTATAGTATTTATACTATTATAGTTGTAAAATTTTGAATTAGCTTTTATGTTATAGTTTCAGTTTTTATTAAAATTTTTGTTTGGTTTTAATTATTTCGTTTTTAAAATTGTCATTTTAATTATTTTTTTAGTATTAGCATTTAGATTTTTTTTTTTTCAGTTTTACTTTGTTCAATTTTAGTTTTCCAAACAAAAATATTTTTTATTATTTTTTTATTTGTGGTTTTAATTTGTAAATGAAATTTATTTTATTAATTTGTTTTTATTATTGTTTTGATTTTATTGTTTTTTATTTTATTTTTTAATAAATCTATGATTTTTTTGTAATGTTAAAGTTTAATATTTAAAAAAATTAAAAAGAATAATTTAATTCATATATACAATATTTTTAAATTATTCAACTATACATTTACTTTTTTTAAATGTATAGTTTACTTTACAAAAAATAACTCGTATAGCAACGGTTCTAACTGACATTTAGAAATTTCTCAGTACTTGTGCAAGAAAGTGTGTTTCTGTTGAAACGGGAGTGAATGTGTACATCTCACACCTTTGACAACATCTTGTCTAAACAAACACATTGCGAAAGCAAATAAAATCATCCGTGTCTCGACACGCAAGCAGACTTTACAACACGCCTTGATCTCCCAGACAATTTCACATCAATTCCTGGGGAAAAAAAAGTCCGGAAGAACTGGATTGTGACGTGTTTTACAAGCTCTCGTGCATCAGGACGGTTTAGATGTGGTGTTTAAACGGTTCTGATTATTTGCATACTGAATGTGGATTGGTCCTCATTTACACTGATGACTGTAAAGCAGCTCTGTTTCATTTACACCTCAAACTATTAGCCTAGTTCTGTTGTCATATGATGTCTAAATGGGGTTTATGTTCTCTCTAAATGATTAACAATTTTTTTTAAAATATTGTTTTGTTTTTAATTTGTAAGTTAAATTATTTTTATTATTTTTATTATTGTCTCTTTGTTTTATTTGTTTATTATTTCTAAATTAGTTTTGTTTACTCATTTGTATTTGTTTATGTAAATGAAATTTATTTGACTTTTTTAGCAGTTCTTTTTGTTTTTTACTTCTAAATGAAATTTGATTTATTATTTGTATTTTATTATTATTTTCTGTTTTTATTTGAAAATTAGGTTTATTTGATAATTTTTTATTTTTTTTTAAATTTGTAAATGAAGTTTATATGATTCATAATTTAAATTGTATTATTGTTTTCTGTTTTATTTGTTTTTTGTTTTTTTGTAAATGAAAGTTATTTGATAATTTGTGTATTGTTTTTTTGTTTTGTTTTTTTTCTTTTTAATTTGTAAATGAAATTTGACATTCGTTTTTATTGTTTTTTGTTTTATTTGTTTTTAATTTGTAAATTTAAATTGATCTTGTTTTTCTTATTGTTTTTTAATTTGTCATTTAAATGTATTTAATAATTTTTTATTAATGTTTTTATTAATTTATTTTAATTTGTAAAGGAAATTGATTTGATTCATATTTTTGGGTCAACATAACATAAAGCAGCTCTGGCATTTCATTTACACCTTAAACTTATTATTTTGATCATTTTTTTTCTCAGCAGTGATTCTCAAAGGTTGTCAAGTAATACAGTATTTTATATAACTACCATAATGTATGAATAATTTAGAGAGTGTTATAAATGACAGTTTCATGTTATTGCATTGTTTATTTTTGATTTGTAAATGAAATGGTTTTGATTAATATTTTCGGTGCGACTATGAAGCAGCTCTGGCGTTTCATTTACACCTCAACCTTTAACTTATTATTTGGATGCCTTTCAACCACTGTTTCCTTTTGGAAATGCTAATCTGCTTTTGGATAAATATGCATTCAGAAGCGTGACTCGACTGAGAGGCTCAACAGCTGTCCGCAGCGTCCCGCAGCATCTGTCTGGTCCTCGGCAGGTGCCTGCTGCTGGGGTTACAGGGGGTCAGATGTTACGTCTAGAAATGATTCTGATTGGCTGTGGCTGCAGGAACGTGCCACTGCCAGACCCTTGGAATTGTGGGTAACATAAGTCAGCACACGTGTGTCAGAGAGGACACCGGTCTCTGCCAATCCTCTTTTGATATCAGATTACAGAAATCACAGCGCATTTGTCATCTATGTATCTGCGTCAAACACGCCGTGCTGAATGCCTGTGCGTTTGGATACGGTCGAAGAGTATCTTATTTTTTCAGTCTGCAGTTTTCTCCATTACGTAAACGCTGAAGTCTGGGACATAATATGATGAGATTTGTCATTTGCATCTTGCGGTTTGGCCAGCTGAAAATTACATAATGTCTCTGAACGGGTGGATCCTCATGTAAACGTACAGATCACATTTTCCACAAAATCAAAAGAAATGAGATGAGAAATCGCATTTGTCAAGAAAAGCATGAAATTTATGCCTGTTTTTAGGACCATGCATTGTAACGTTATTTACATGGGCAATTAAAAATGAAGTACAATTACTACAATTACTGGTGATGCTCCTCAGGCCTGTCCAGACTGTCGCCGAGACTTTCAGCTTTTCAGAGTAGCTTTTATTAGCCACTCTGATCTCCTTTGTTAGTCTGTTCCTGGCCTGGTTATACAAGATTTTATCCCCACTTCTGTATGTATTGATTGATTGATTTTTGTTTGTTTTTATTGTAGTTATTTTCAGTGGTGATTTTCATTAGATTTAATGCACTTTTTAAATTTAAATTAGCTTAATTTTATTTACTACCCAAATTCCTATTTTTGTAATGTTTATTTGTTTTGTTTGTTTATTTATTTATTTATTTATTGTTATTTTCAATAGTGATTTTTATTATATTTAATGCACTTTTTAAATTTAAATTAGCTTAATTTTATTTACTACCTAAATTCCTATTTTTGTCATGTTTATTTGTTTTTGTTTATTTATTTATTGTTATTTTCAATGGTGATTTTTATTGTATTTAATGCACTTTTTTAATTTAAATTAGCTTAATTTTATTTACTACCCTAATTCCTATTTTTGCAATGGTTGTTTGTTTGTTTGTTTATTCTCAATGGTGATTCTCATTAGGTTTCCAAATAATACCGTGTTTATTTCATTTAAATTAGTGTAACAGTAACATACTGCCTTCATGTATGAATACTTTAGAGAGCATGAAGAATGATAATTGTCATGTTTTCTGTGGCTATAGTTATTCTGCATCAGTGACGTGCGCGTCGGTGTGTGTGTTGCAGCTGTTCGACCGCGTGCGTGAGGTTAATCCTGACTTTCATCAAAAGATCATCCCCATCAGCAGCGAGCTCACGCAGCCCGGCCTGGCCATCAGTCCAGAGGATGTACAAACACTCACTTCCTGTATCAACATCGTCTTCCACTGCGCCGCCACCATCCGCTTCGATGAGCCCCTGAAGTGAGTCACACTCAACACCAGTCTTAAGTCGCTGGGTTATATTTGTAGCAATAGTCAAAAATACACTGTATGGGTCAAAATTATAGATTTTTCTTTTATGCCAAAAATCATTAGGATATTAAGTAAAGATCATGTTCCATGAAGATTTTCTGAAGGATCATGTGACACTGATATATGCTGATAATTCAGCTTTGATCACAAGAATAAATTACATTTTACAATAAATTCACATAGAAAACAGCTATTTTAAATTATAATAATTTTTCAAAAACAAATTTTTTTTTTTGATCAAATAAATGCAGCCTTGGTGAGCAGAAGAGACATTAATAAATCTTACCGAACCCAAATTTTTGAATATTAGTGTATGATGAAACCGTAGCTACACTTTTAAAAGAAGGAAGGGAAATGTAAGAACAGGGTGTCCGTGGGGTCTTAAAAAGTAATAAAAGTTGATAAATCAATTTAGAGAAAATTAAGGCCCTTAATAAGTATTAAAAAGTCTTAAATGCCATTTTCCAAGGTATTCAATTTTGTATCATCTTTTCATTATGTATATTTGTACGAATAGTGGGGTTCTGTGTTGTTTGGAATCCCGCAAGATTTGACGTCATCTGTTACGGCGCTCACCGACTGACTGCGCCGCTGCGTGATAGCACGGGGCTTGTTGATCCCGCTCACGCTGAATTTCTGACCATAATCGCCCGCTCCCATCCGCTCCTGCCATTTTTGTCCGCTCCCGCAAACATTCTAATATTGTATATTATTGTACATTCTACCTGTAATAAAACTGTGCTAAATGTTTGGGCCACACTAGTGCATTTGAGCTGTGTTTATGATAAATGTGCATAACAGTGACAGTAAAATATGTATTTTAGGGATGGAAATGACATTTTTATATTTAGGGCATGGTAATTGCGCTACTTTGGGCTGGGTTTTTTTTTTACTGGCATGGGCTTGGGATGCACAATTAATAGTGCTATAATGTATAAACAACTATAATGTAATAGTTGTGATCATTCAGACATGATCAGGTGCAGTACTGACACTCTGTCAAGTCTGCATCAAATCAAGCACTCTGTAATCACAGCTAAACTGTCTGATCAGTCAGGTGTTTGTCATGAGAAGTGCTCCACAAAACAGCTATGGTTTGCAGACAGTTATAAGAGTTGATGTTACAAATACATCTTTTGAATATACTGTGTGAACTCATTGCCCCGTTAGCTCGGAGAGCTTTATTTTCCCTCTTCTATAAGTTTTGTCAGTTGTTTTGTTTATTGGTCTAATTCTTGTTTCTTGGGTTGCATTGGGTTAGTCTTAATTCTCTTGTGCTTCGTTCCACACTTCTGCATTATGTTGTATTGATAAGGAGTTATCACAAAGTAAGTCTGTTTAGTTGCGCTATCTTACAATCAATATA
>NW_015664010.1:585399-588591 GCF_001515625.1 Sinocyclocheilus rhinocerous
GCAGACAGTTATAAGAGTTGATGTTACAAATACATCTTTTGAATATACTGTGTGAACTCATTGCCCCGTTAGCTCGGAGAGCTTTATTTTCCCTCCTCAATAAGTTTTGTCAGTTGTTTTGTTTATTGGTCTAATTCTTGTTTCTTGGGTTGCATTGGGTTAGTCTTAATTCTCTTGTGCTTCGTTCCACACTTCTGCATTATGTTGTATTGATAAGGAGTTATCACAAAGTAAGTCTGTTTAGTTGCGCTATCTTACAATCAATATAAGGTAAATGTAGGTTAAAGTGTTGCCGATGTAACCGGTTAAAACTTGGAGTGGCGATGAGGTCTTAAAATGTATGGAAAGAGTCTTAAAAAAGGTCTTAAAAGGTCTTAAATTTAACTCCATGATTTCTGTATATACCCTGAAGAATAAGAGAGAGAAAGCACACACACACACACTGTACTTCTGCTGTGTGGTGAATCTCCGGCTGAGGAGCAGATGTTCACACTGCTGGAGGAGCGAGGGATTGATTCGTGAACTGCTGACTCCAGAGCAGGGAAGGGAAAGGGAAAGCTTTGCTCTCCTCCACACACACATCTGTTCACAGGGACCTTTTGCTTCATTGTCCTAAGGAAAATAATAACAGCATTAGTGTCATAATGTGTTTTAAGAATGCAGTCCTCTCACTCCAGCAGCATCTCGGACATGTATCGTTAATATACTATTATAATTGTTATAAATGTTTTGTAAATACAAATACGTTTTTAATAAATAATTTTATTTTAATAATTTGATATTTAAAGTTGAAGCAGTTTTGTTGTGTTTTTTTGTCTTTTTTTAAAAATATGTCTGTAAAGTTTAGTTAATTTTTATTTCAGTTTTACATTTAGTTGTTTCAGTATTTTAAGGTAAACGAAACAAAAATGAGAAATTTTTATTTCATTTAACATTTATTTTATTTTAAACCTTTTTTTTTCATAGTTTGTTTTAGTTCATTTTAATAACCCTGTCATAAACTGTGTATTGTAGTTGGACAATATTTAGTTTATATTACAATACGTTATTGCTTTTTTTCTGCTCACTATAATACTGTACTGTTAGGTGTATTATTTATGTACTTTTGTAATTTTTTATGTCTTTATTTTAATCAAATGTTTGTTTGTTTATTTATTTTTAAATACAACTTATATGTTTTGGTTCTATGCAAAATTTATAATAATAAATTATTAGTTTCTATTGCATTACCTTACATTACTTTTTCTACTCACTATAGTACTGTTAAATGTATTATGTATTTTTTATCTTTTTTAAAAATATTTTTCATTAATTTCTTTATTTTAATCAAAATTTTTATTTATTTAATATTATTTATATATTTTGGGTCTACCCCAAATAATTATAATAAATCATTTGTTTCTATTACGTTACCTTATTACTTTTTTCTACTTACTATAGCACTCTATTAGATGTATTTGTGTATTTTTTATCATTTTTTTTATTTAATCACTTTTTCTTTATTTTATTATTTTATTTCTTTCTTTCTTTAAATTAATTTATATATTTAATAATTAATTAACTTATTTTATTTCATTTAATTTACTTATTTTACTTATTTATTTTTTTGTTTGTTTACATATTTGTTTATTTATTTATTGTATGTTTTTTGGTTTTCTGACAAGCCATATGTGACCCTGGAGCACAAAAGCGGTCTTAAGTCGCTGGGATATATTTGTAGCAATAGCCAAAAATACATTGTATGGGTCAAAATTATCCATTTTTCTTTTATGCCAAAAATCATTAGGATATTAAGTAAAGAGGAAAGATTTTTTATTCAGCTTTCAGATGTATAAATCTCAAATTATATATTATATAAAAAAAATGTACCCTTATGACTGGTTTTGTGGTCCAGGGTCACATATTAGAATGATTTCTGAAGGATCATGTGACACTGCTATATGCTGATAATTCAGCTTTGATCACAAGAATAAATTACATTTTACAATATATTCATTCAGAAAATAGATATTTTAAGTTGTAAAATCATTTCAGAATATTATTGTTTTAACCTAGCACATTTTAATGCAGGACAGAAAATGAACCACTTCTTAACTTCATATTTGGTTGAAGTTAACGTAATACTTCGTTTTTATATAAAGCTTGTTTTTCACGCAAATTAATTTGAGATCAAACAATAATTGGCAGACCCCTGCAGTGTCGCACCGACCGCCCGTTGAAAACCCCTGCTCTGTTCCATTAATGCTCACCAAGAGAATGGAAAAATATGTGAGTAAACATGTCACTTTTTAAAGCAGATCATTCCTCAAGTGCTCTGAATGTCAGGTTTGGATAAAGAACAAGAGAACAAGTACAAGAACATTTCAAACAGCACATTAGTGAGAGCAGCAGGAGTTACTAATGATCTCTACACGTCATTAAGACACTCATAACTCATCGAGAGAAGTGAAGAAGTCAAACCACCAAACAAACCCAACGAAACAGGAAAAAAGTCGCCTGTTAAAAGAACGGTTCACCCAAAACTAACTAACTAACTAACTAACTATTTATTTTTATTTACTTACTGCTTACTTCAGATCTCAACAATAAGAATTTGTTTTACTGGCCCTGCCAACATTTTCAGTGGCCCCATCAGATAATTTTTATCCAGCAGCTTTAACAATTAGCATATCAGGGTTATTATAGTTAACAAAAAATAAATTCATAATAGAAAGAAATCATAATTTTTTAAAAAAATAAATATTAATTGAAATTATATTATATTATATTATATTATATTATATAGCTGTTTGTCAAGGAAGCATTTCAAATTTTTTTTAGTTTAACTTGATGTACTAAAATAACTAAAACTGAAATGAAAATGGAAATGGATTATTTATCACTTTTAATTGTAAATAACCAAAAGAGTTATAGTATGTTTCAACTTTGTCCATGCAGAGAAAGTCAATGTGGTCAAAACCAAAACAACATTGGACCCCACTGAAAAAAACCCCCCAGACGCATACAAGTTGGTACTATCCCATTAACAGTTTAAAATTAGCACAAAGAGCGCATTAATGATCTGTCACCCCATATTTGTATGAATGAATGAATGGATTATAAAACAAGGAACAGGGGCAGATAAGGTGACAGTGTGAGATAAACATAGTCTGATAATTTGATGAATGGACTAGTAGATGAATAGGCGGTTTG
>NW_015664010.1:593345-608865 GCF_001515625.1 Sinocyclocheilus rhinocerous
TTTTTTTGCACCCTCAGATTCCAGATTTTCAAATAGTTGTATCTCAGCCAAATATTGTATTATCCTAACAAACCATACATCAATGGAAAGATTTTTTATTCAGCTTTCAGATGTATAAATCTCAAATTATATATTATATAAAAAAAATGTACCCTTATGACTGGTTTTGTGGTCCAGGGTCACATATTAGAATGATTTCTGAAGGATCATGTGACACTGCTATATGCTGATAATTCAGCTTTGATCACAAGAATAAATTACATTTTACAATATATTCACATAGAAAACAGCTATTTTAAATTATAATAATTTTTCACAATTTATTTTTTTTTTGATCAAATAAATGCAGCCTTGGTGAGCAGAAGAGACTTCAAATACATTAATAAATCTTACCGAACCCAAATTTTAAAAAATGACCGTTATGACTGGTTTTGTGTTCCAGGGTCACATATTGCATCAGTGCGCGGATGTTTTGTCTGACGCGCTGTACTGACCCTGAAGGAGAGCAATGATTTATCTGTCTGTCGCTTTTAACATTTATTTGATTTCAAGTCACATAAATGTTTTATGCATGGTTTTAGTTTCTGTCACAGGCGGTATATTGCCGATCATGATGTGAATTCTGCTGTGTGATGCGAGTATGCGGCGGTGTTTCATGTGTCTGCGCAGGCATGCGCTGCAGCTGAACGTCATCGCCACGCAGCAGCTCCTCTCTCTGGCGCAGCAGATGCAGCACCTGCAGGCCTTCATCCACATCTCCACCGCCTACGCCAACTGCAACCGCAGACACATCGACGAGGTCATCTACCCTCCTCCGGTCGAGCCCAAGAAACTCATCGACTCTCTGGAGTGAGTGCAATATATCATCATCATCTCAAACTCGCTTACAGAATCTACCCGGCAACCACATCTATGAGCTTATGTTACCTTATGGAGTTAAAACAACCCAGAGCTGTAAGGGAAGAGTGTGTTCAATATCAGACTTAAGGTAATGTCTTTCAACAGAATTATGGTATGCTGAAAAACATATCAAAACTAAATAAAGATAAAACAAGGAGAGAATCGGAATAAAAAAAAAAGCCATAAACACCAGTGTAATTTTAGTATCACTAAGATATTAAAGATACTAAGATATTTTTGGTTAATATTTTGAATTAGTTTATATTTATATATTTTCTATTATATATATTTTATATTTAGTTAAAGTTTGAGTAATTTTGCTGTGTGGTTTTGTCATTTTCTGTGGGGTTTTTATGTCTATGCAATTCTTAGTTATTTTAGCACATCAAGTTAAATTAAAATAAAAACAAGAAATGTGTTCTTGGCAACAAGCTGAAATAAAAAAAAAGTGTGTATGTATGTATGTATGTATGCATGTATGTGTATATATATATATATATATATAATATATTATTCATGATATTTGTATATTTATAAAATATCAATTCATAAAATATATAGGCAGGTTTATATTTTAATGTATAAAGACCTAATACTTTATACATTTTTTTAAATTAATGTTAATATTATTAATATTATAAATGCGTAAAAATATTTGGAAAATATTTACATTTAAATTATTCAGGTTTTTTATATTCACTATAGTACTGTACTTGTTAGATGTATTATTTATTTTATTTATTTAAATATATATTTTGGGTATTTATGTATTTTAATCCTTATTTATTATTTAATCATTTATTTTAATACATTTTTTATTGTTTTATTATTTTAGTTAATGAATTAATGAATTTATTTACATTCCTTTTCCTACTCACTATAGTACTATACTTTTAGATGTATTATTTATTTGAATATCTTTTATTATTCATTCATTCATTTGTAAATTTTAATGACATTTTTATTATTTATTTTAATTTATTCTTTGTTTTTTTTCCCCCATGAACCCCAGTTTAAAAAACACTTGGTTCATGCCACTGGTCATTGCATGTCTGCTTTTCCACGTTATTTGACTCTGTCCAGCCAGATAGCATCAGGATGTTTTGTCTGACACACTGTGCTGACCCTGAAGCAGAGCAGTGATTTATCTGTGTGTGTGTGTGGTGTGTGGTGTGTGTGGTCTGTGTGTCTGTGTGTGTGTGTGTGTGTGGTGTGTGTCCTGTGTCTGTGGTGTCTGGTGTCTCGTGTGTAGGGGGATGGATGACAGTATCGTCTGTGACATCACACCCCGTCTGCTCGCTGACCGGCCCAACACTTACACCTACACCAAAGCACTGGCCGAGTGTGTGGTGCAGCAGCAGAGCGGCAAACTCAACATCGCCATCATACGACCGTCTATCGTGGGAGCCAGCTGGCAGGAGCCGTTCCCCGTGAGTGACGCATCCGCTCGCAACAGTCCTCGCTTTTACAGCTTGGATATCTGAATGATGCGGCTTAATGGTTGCAGATCTGGGCTGGTAACCCAGAGGATTTAGGTTCAAACCTGGACTAATGATTGCATAAACTTAGACATTTCTACATAGCAGAATATCATAGAGATGTTTGGTGGTGTTTATTATCATTATCTAAAACCATAAAAAAAATAAAAAAATCTTTCTTGAAATAATCATTAACTGAAATAATATATATATATATACTGTGTATATATACATATATATAAACTTAATTTCAGCTGGCTGCCAAGATAACATTTCTCATTTTTGTTTAGTTTATTTTGAATAACTAAAACTAAATAAACTGAAATAAAAAACATTAAATAAAAACTATATAGACATATATTTAAAAAAAATTATAAAAATACATTTTGGTTAACTTTGGGGTTTTTTTATTAAAAAAATAGACATTATTTAAAAAATAATTTTCTTTATTTGAAATAAAATAAACTTAAATTGAAGTAAAATAAAATATTACAAAACCTAATCTTATTTTCTTTCGGTTTTCTTTTCAACATTTTCATTTAGTTTAATTTGAAATGCTAAAATAACTAAAACTAAATAAAATGGAAAACTAAATAAAAACTGTATAGATGTATATTTAAAAAAAATACAAATATTTAGGTTAACTCGATGTACTAAAATAAAACAAAAACAAACAAAATTACAAAAAAAATTAAATAAAAACAGAAAATATAAAAAATAAAATTTTATTCAAATTATTAACAAAAACTATAATAGAATATCAATGATACTAAAATAACACTGGTTTGGTTTTGACTCTTGACTTACAAGCAACCGCTCAGAGCACCCTAGCAACTGCATAGTAATTGTGTCTTTCTCTGTGTTTTACAGGGCTGGATAGACAACTTTAATGGACCAAGTGGTGTTTTCATTGCTGTAAGTATTGCTTCGTGATGTTCTACAGCAGATCTGAAAGTCCTGAACCCCACAGAGCGATCTTAACCCTGTAAAACTGACTTAAAGTGACCTTCTAAGGGCTCTAAATGATCTGCATGATCAAAACTCTGCTGTTAAACCTGTCGCACACAATCTACTGCATGCCTTCTGTCCTCTGATTGATAGTTTAGAGTTTTTTATCAAGTCAAAGCTCTTTTAGTGTAATTGAACAAATGTCCAGCTTCAGCTGGAGCTTCACATGTTTTTTTTTATGTGAAATCTATTGATTTTAGTAAACGTAAACATAACTTTGATATTGTTATCAGTATTTCCAGATGAACACTTACTGGACTGAAGCAGCTCAGCTTTACTTGATTCTCCATCAATCATGTTTTAGAGTCTCAAATCTGATCCTCAGGATCTTTTGAGGAGCGTTTGTTTCCAGAAGCTTTACTTTCACTGTTCCTCAGCGGAGGAATGATCTTCACAAGCCTCCAGAACATCTCACATCTTCTGAGGAGCCTTTATTTATTCAGCTCTCAATCACTGCATTATATGTTTATATGACATATATTATATGTCAAAAGAAGGTACAGCAGATGTGTTGTATGTGTTTGTCTCTGCTGTAGTCGCTGGCTTCTCTTCATCATGGAGCATCTTTTCTCCAGACTGGAAGAGGATTTGAGCTGCAGACTGAAATATACTGAGACCTGCTTCCACGCTTCTGATCTCAGAGATTCATCAGTCAAGACCGGAGGACACGTTAATGAGCGATGCTTTCAGCTGCTGGAATTTGACTCCAAATTTCAAAATGAAACTTTCGGTTGCCAAACACAAGAAGAGTTTCATAACCGCCAAAGAAACTGTGGAAGGATGACGTTTATATCACTGATGGCACTGCGTTCATTCACCCTAACCAACTCTAATTCCAGAACATTAACACTAATTACTAAAGTGCACAGACGACAGGTTTAGTGTTTAATTACTACTTCCTCACGCTTTCATTGATTTAATTGGTTAACGTTTGAAGCGTTTTTCATTACGGGTCTGAACTGAACAGAGTTTCACCAATTAGCTCATTTATTTTACACATTCACACTCATCCGAAACGAGCAGCGTGCTCCAGTTGTGCTGTTTTCAGAGGTGAATCTGAGGAAATGCACCCTGTCTTCAGTGTTTTGAAGTCTCCTGAAATGTCTGTTTAATCACGTTTTCTTCTGCAAAATGCATTTGTCCATCAATGATCTGTGAGGCTTTAGCTGATGTGTGTCTCTCGTGAGAATTTATTTGCATGCAGTTTGATTTTGCATTCATGCTAACGCTTCATTATCACTGACAGTAGTAATGATTTTAATGAGGGTGATCTAGCAAGGTCCTTTGTGTCTGAGGCACAATTGTTTCACATCAACAAGAACCTCGAATCACACTCCTTTCATGCACTCATACCTGGCTCTCTGTGTGTGTGTGTCTAGGGTGAGCAAAATTCAGAATTTCATAGTTTTCTCTCACAATGTTCTCTGTCTTCTTGGGTGTGAATGTGCATTGAAAATTCTTTATTTAAAATGGTAAGACAAAAAAAATTGCATTGCATTCACATTTTTCCTCGTTCAATGAGACAAACTTCCACGCCCTTTCTTTCAGTTTTAAGAAATATTTTAGCATTTGGACTGCATCTAACATGCTAGTTAACTTCATTACCTCTTGCTACCACTATTTTACCGTGGTTTGCGTCTCTGTTTGACCTCTGCTTTCTTCTCTGGCCATCAGTCATCTTTCTTCCCTTTGCTCCTGCAGGAGCGAGTTCTAGTTATTTTCCTTTATTTTCATCACTACTTCATTAGTAGGTACCTCCTCCGCTTCCACAGATGCAGTTCTAAAGTATTGATCTTTCCATGTTCTCATATGAGCACTCTTTTTCTTTTTATCATCTACTTTTAGTTTCACTGCCACAGTAGTGATCTCTCCCATTGCTTCCACCTTTGTTTTTGTCACTAGTGCAGGGCTCCAGACAAAAATGTCAATTAAGGCGCCATTGGCTCCTTTAAGAAGAAAAATGTAAGCACCACATAAGAATTAACTTTTTATTTTTTTAAACTCATACTTTCAGTCATCCTGTCATGTGTATCCCTTACCAAAAAGTAGTATACTTCAAGTTTATTTTAGTAAGTATACTTAAGTAAAGTTCAAGTATATTTTTAAGTATACTTTATTGTCAGTTTGTAAATGTGTACAATATTGTAAAGTTTATCTTGTATTTTATTTGTTTTAACTCTTTTTAAATTGTTTATTCTTATTATTGTTTTTGTAATTTTATTTTAGTTTGTTTAATTATTTTGGCGGTAAGGGTCATCATGGGGGAAAAGATATAACCTTAATTGTATAAAGTGTTCTGTTAAAGCTTGGAAAAAATTCATATAAAAATATTGTTAGTAATCCAGATGAACACTTACTGGACTGAAGCAGCTCAGCTTTACTTGATTCTCCATCAATCATGTTTTAGAGTCTCAAATCTGATCCTCAGGATCTTTTGAGGAGCGTTTGTTTCCAGAAGCTTTACTTTCACTGTTCCTCAGCGGAGGAATGATCTTCACAAGCCTCCAGAACATCTCACATCTTCTGAGGAGCCTTTATTTCTTCATCTCTCAGTCAGCACCGGATTGCATTGCATTATATGTTTGGATCATTTCAATCTCATCTTACTGAGACATATTATTGGAGATACAGAGCGACGACTGATATTTATAGCATTTTATGTCAGTATCTGCTACACTTTTATAAAGATCTTATCGATTTACAAGCATCAGAATTTCGTCATATAAATATCAGCATCTGCAACAAATTGCATATTTTTGCTCAGGCTGACTCTGAATAAATCTGAGCTGTTTTTTCCTCCAGATTCTCACTATATCGGACTATATATGAGCCATAAAAGCCTGATGGATAAATTGATACAAAAAAAAAAAAAAAAACTTATTTTCTTTTATATTTTCTCTCTTTTTTTATTCGTTTGAATTTTATTTTAAGATTTTCTTTTATATTTTTATATTAAGGTTTCAGTAAACTGTTCCATTAAAAAAATAGATTTCTCTGACAGTTATTTTATATGTCAGGCTAAATTATGATGGACAAACTAAACAGACCTAAACATTAAAAGAGCAGTTTTAGTGTGAAACTGAAATCAGAATCATGATGGCTTTTAACTTAAGTTGCACTGAAATTAGTATACAACAAGGTGTTTTAACATCCGTAAAAATGCTATTGTACCTCCTCGCATCGCTCGCTGACCTGGCAAGATTCAAAGCGATGAAAACAATCTGCCCCCGTTTTTAATTAGTCTGTATTTCCTGAAGTCATTAAGCCGTTTCAGCCTCCTAAACGCCTCCGTGAAGCTCACAGCCAAACAAAGGCTCATGGTGCGTTTGGCGTCCTCTCTGAAGAAGCGTGTGTTTTGTGTGTCCCGGTGCAGGCTGGGAAGGGCATCCTGCGCACCATGAGAGCCAGTAATGACGCGGTGGCCGATCTGATTCCTGTAGACGTGGTTATAAACCTGACGCTGGCCGCCGGCTGGTACACCGCGGTGCACAGGTGAGATTTGCTTATGCTAGACCCACAGGTCATTAAACGGAGAATATTAGCATGAAATATCCCTCTGCTGATGTATTTGTGTAAGGCAGAAATGAGCGGTTGTTCACATGTGGCACGGTGTGATTTCCTTGTTCTGTGTTTTTATTTCAGACCGAAAACTGCACTCGTGTACAACTGCACAACCGGAGGCATTAACCCTTTCCACTGGGGCGAGATCGGTGCGTAACATGCTTTTCTATACAATACATATTACATACATGTGATGTAATGTAGTGAAATGTTTTTCCTTAGTTCCTCATCTCACAGTGCAACAACACACAGAAACAACAACGAGTTTAGGACATGCATGTGCATAATAAAAAATTGAATACAGAATGTATGAAGAAATGATGTGAATAAAAGGAATTAGAATAAATGGAAGACAGAATATAGTAGAGAGAGAAAATAAATATAGAAAATACATATATATAAATAAATAAATACATTAGCTATACAGTTGGATTTACAGTGTTGGAGCATTTACTCATATTTTTCACAAATTTTACAAATAAATAGTTTTTAATAAATAGAAAAACTGAAATGGTTTTTTGTTGTAAAATGAACTCCAAACATTTATTTGTTCTTAATTCTCAATACTTTTGTTTTGCAACTTTGAATTTTTTGTATTTTTTTAGAAATAGTGTGCAGAATACAATAAATGTTTGAAACAGTGTAATGGTCAGTATTGTATTACATTGTATTATTGTATTACATTACAAAATAAAATAAATTAAATAAATAATTTCAAAGAAATTGAAGTAACCTGTTGAATTAAACATGACATTTTAAAAGTAGAAAGACTGAAATGATATTGTCTTGTAAAACATACACTAATATTTTTACAGTATTTTATTTACAAATTTTTACAGTGTACATACTAGTTTTTTTTTTTTAAAGGCATTTGAAATAGTATGCAGTATGCATGTTGTAAACAGTAGCTGCAAAAATTGCTAGTAAATTTCACAACTAATTTCAAAGAAACGGCAAGTAACACATTGAATTAAACATGAAATTTTGAAGTAGAAAAACTGAATGAACTCCAAGAATTTTTATTTATTTACAACTTAAATATTTTTTATATTGTACAATCCTATTAAAAAAGCATATAAAGCCTGCTACAACAAACTCTGAGGGAGTAAGGTAATATCATGATCTTCTTTACAGACTTGGGAAACACTCTTTACTTGATTTAGGTATCTTTAAATTTTTATTTTATTTAATTTTATTTATTTATTTATTATTATAAAAAAAAAAAATTTGTTTGTTTTTGTTCTGCACTAAAATGATTTGCGTCCTCGAATTTGACTTGGAAAGTCAAAAATTAAAAATAAATCATAATTGCATAACTTCAGGTTCATTGAAAATACAGTGTGCATACTATTAATTTAATAGAAAAAGCATATGAAATATTATGCAGTATGCAATGCTAAATGTTTGAAAGAGTATCATTGTCACTATGTTGTATGTTTAATATTATAGTACATTTAATTCAGGTGTCCAGACTGATGTCAAAAATGAATTATAATTGCATAACTTAATCCTCACACTGGACACAATGCAATGCATTGCATTTGCATACTGCACATTTTAGCAGATGCATACTGCTTTGTTTCAAAAACAGCTCACAGTACATCACTGGGATCATACTGTACTGTATGTGTGCGGTGTGTGTCGTGCCGGAGGGCAGATCACTGGTCAGAGAAGCTGAAGTGTTTCCATGGCAACAGCAGGATAGAGGGTTTACCATGAGCAACATCTGGCTGCCAGCATCACCATGCCAACGGCCAGAAACAGTGTAGTGTTACGTTCAGATTCATGCTTCAGTAAATAGTGGTTTAGTAGTTGTCATATTATATACAATATCGTTTGCTTTCCAGAGCATCACGTGATGTCCACGTTCAAGAGGAATCCTCTGGAACAGGCTTTCCGTCGGCCAAACGCCAACATCACCTCCAATTACCTGATCTACCAGTACTGGATCCTCGTCAGTCACAAGTTCCCCGCGCTCATCTATGACCTGTTCCTCCGACTGTCCGGACAGAAACCACAGTGAGAACAAAACAACCTCTTAAGAGTGACATTATACTCACATGAGCTGTTCTGTTCTGATAAAATAGCGCGGATCTGTAATATAATATAATGTAATCATTCAAATGTTTGGGGGTAGTAAGATTCATCAGTGTCTCTTCTGCTCACCAAGGCTGCATTCTTTCAATTAAAAATACAGGGAAAACGGTAATATTGTGAAATATTATTATAATTTAAAATAGCTGTTTTTTTTATTTAAATATACTGTATATTATAAAATGTAATTTATTTCTGTGATCAAAGCTGAATTTACTCCAGTCTTCAGTGTCACATGATCTTCAGAAATCATTCTAATATGCTGATTTGCTGCTTAAGAAACATTTCTGATTATTATCAATGTTGAAAACAGTTGTGCTGCCCAATATTTTTGTGGAATCCGTGATACATTAGATTTTTTTTCCAGAATTTTTTGATAAATAGAAGGGAAAAAACAGCGTTTATTTGAAATAGAATTGGAAATCTTTTATTATGAATGCCTTTACTGTCACTCTTGATAATGCATCCTTGCTGAATAAAAGTAGTAATTCATTTAACAACTTACTGACCCCAAACTTTTGAATTATAACATATTTTGTATTATAGAAGTAAGAATAAAATATCTATAGAAAACAAATCATTAGAAAAATAGCATGTTTTGGTAAAATCTTATATTGTATTATAGAAATAAGAGAAATGTCTATAGAAATTAGAAAATAAATTTTTTTTTTGTTAATATATAAATAGAAACATTGGTATTTATTACATTATTAATTTAATATACTTGAATGTAATGTATATAATTATTAACAATATATAGAAATCAAATATGTATGGAAATTAGAAAAATATATTGTCAATATATAAATTATATACACTTAGTATAATATACATTTATGATTATTAAAATTAATAATTAATGTTGTTTAATACATTATTATATTTGTTATATTATAGAAATAAAATATCTATAGAAATTAGAAAAATGCATGCATTGTTAACATATAAATAGAAATATCAGTAATTATTTTATTATTAATATGAATAATTCATAAAATTTAATCATAATACATATTAATATAATTTCTTATGTATTATATTACTGAAATAGATACAAAACAAATATCTATGATGGTGTAATTGTCATTGGGCGAATTCCAAACGAAAGTGAGCATCCCTATGCCCTACTCCCTTCGAAGGGCAGAGTTCTTTTAAGGGTGCAGGGCATTACTGTCGCCTATTCAATTTACGTTTGTATGTGAAGTCGAAGTCATACCCAACTTTGCTTTAAAAAGCATCGCAAGATCTCCTAACCGAAGATCACATGATCACAAACGGAATTCACTTCCGTGACGTGACCATCACATGTTCCCTTCGCTAATGGACTTCTGGAAGGGCCTTCGTGAAGGGATTCAGTTGTTCACTTTCGTTTGGAACGTCCCTACAAATGGCGTCCCCTTCCCGAAGTGCCCTTCAAGGGTGTTTGGAATTCGCCCATTGAGTGTTCATGTCTGTGTGACCTGTGTTCATTCAGAATGATGCGCATTTTCAACCGTCTGCACAAAGCCATCGGTCTGCTGGAGTACTTCAGCAGTCAGGACTGGACTGACTGACAGTCTGTGTGGACCAAACTCTGCTGAACTCTTCCTCGTGATCTTTCAGACCTTCAACTTTGACGTCCGTCAGCTGAACTGGCCCGAGTACATCGAGAATTACTGTATCGGCACCAAGAAGTACGTTCTGAACGAGGACATGTCAGACATTCCCGCAGCCAGACAGCACCTGAGGAAGTACGTCCACCTGATGACACGTTTACACTGTTATTGAACTGAACTGAGCTGAATAACGACACCATAGTCTTCTGTAGAGCTGCTTTACAGCTCAAATTGAATTTAAAAGTATTAGTTCTTTACCACAAACCTTTGAAGGGTAGTGTATATTATATTAAAGTGACATATCTATAGAACAAAATGGAAATTAGTTTTAAGAAAAAATAGTTTTATTATTAATTATAATACACTATATAAATGTATTATTAAAATGTATTTACTCTATTTTTAGTGGATTTAATACATCCTTGCAGATTAATGACAGCATTCTTACTGTCATATGTTGTATTATATTATAGAAATAACAAATAAGATATTTATAGAAAAAATAGAAATTAGAAAATAAGACAATGTTTTGCATGTTTTGGAAATGCAGAAATAGAAAAATTATTATTAATTATAATGTTATAATATAGTCCTTGAATAATAATATAATAAATGTATTATTATGACTGTAGATACTGTCAATTTTAAAAGATTTAATGCATCCTTGCTGATTGAAACTATTTTTACTCTTATATATTATATTATATTATATTAAATAAAATATCTGCATAAATAGAATAGAAAATCAGACAATATAGCATGTTTTGGAAATAAAGAAATAGAAAAATTATATATTATATGATGTTATATTATAGAAATAACAAATAAGATATTTATAGAAAAAATTGAAATTAGAAAATGAGACCAAATGTTTTGCATGTTTTGGAAATGCAGAAATAGAAAAATTATTATGAATTATAATGTAATAATGTAATATAATATAAATGTATTATTATGACTGTAGATACAGTCAATTTTAATAGATTTAATGCATCCTTGCTGATTAAAACTATTTTTACTCTTATATATTATATTATATTATATTAAATAAAATATCTGCAAAAATAGAATAGAAAATCAGACAATATAGCATGTTTTGGAAATAAAGAAATAGAAAAATTATATATTATATGATGTTATATTATAGAAATAACTATATTATATTATAGATGTATAGAAAATGGAGAAAATAAAACAGCGTGTATTGAAAAATAGATTTTTTTTTTTTTTTAACATTATCATGATTATATCATTAACATATAATAAAAATAAAACTGCATGTATTGAAAAATAGAAATTATTAAAAAAAACTTGTCATTATCATGATTCTATCATTAACATATAATAATACATATGAAAGCTTTGTGTGATGGTGAATAAATAATGGCCTGTAAACACACTGCAGCCTGTCCATAGAGAAGAGGAAGCTTGATTAAACACACATTGAGTTTGCAAGTTGACAGTCAGTAAGTGTTTGGTGTTTCATTGAATTATTGATCCTCCGTTCACAGGCTGAGAAACATCCGATACACGTTCAACACGGTGCTGCTGGTCTTCATCTGGCGCGTCTTCATCGCTCGCTCTCAGATGGCCAGGAACATCTGGTACTTCGTCGTGAGCTTGTGCTTCAAGTTCCTGTCCTACTTCAGGGCTTCCAGCACTCTGACCCAATGACCGGAGCAACAGGAAGTGTGTGTCCTCATCCTCCGAGCACTTCCTCTTCCAGAGGTGTCTTCAGCCATCCACACACACACACACACACACACACACACACAGGTGTTTCTTTAGCTTTCCTCACCGGCCGCTCGCTCCACCTGACTCCTCCATGTGCTGTTTTTAAAGGTGTCTTCTTTTATAACGACTGTCCTTAATACCGATTATATATGCAACAGTTTCTCCTTTACATTCTCGTCGCCATCCAAAATCCAGAGACGCTGCCTTTGTGTCTTCTGATGAAACACTGTCTTCTCGACTACAGACAGTGTTTCGGACCACTGGATCTTCGAGGTGTCCATGACTTACCGCTCAAAGCTTTGCTGTTTTCAGCCATTTCTCTCTCTTTGTGAGTGTGTGTTTGTCTTTTAACGGTTCGTTTGTGTCCTGTCTGTTCTAATACCATGTAATCAAGCCGGAAAACTCTTTCGGTTGGTGTTTTGTGTTTTTTTTTCTTGTTTAGTTTGCTGCGTTCGGAGGGAAAGGCCTGTGAACGCCAACAGATCTGATGCATTTATAACATCACACATATTTTTTTGCCAAGTCGTCGCTTGCTCAACTGTATATCTACCAGTTTAATCATAAACACTCAAAATCAAAAGAAAAAAAAAAGTCTATTCATGAAGAAAATGCAGCCTATTTTTAAGGAACTAAAATAGTTCCTAAAATAACATTTTCATGACAATTAAGCACTTTTACCACCAAATTTAATGCATTTTTAACGATTCTAGAATTATTCTAAAAGTCAATTCTCATTACTGTAATACAGTGCTTTTACAGTATTACTGTAAAAATAAATACTGTTATATTATTACATTTTAAATATTAAATTTTTATTTAACAATTAATATAAAATATTATTATATATAATTATTGTAATTTATTATAATTGTACTTATTTTTAATAAATTATATATATCTATATATAAATAATAAATATAACAATTTTATTTTTTTACATTTATTTTATTGAATTATTATTATTGATTAATAATTCAATTTAGAAAATATTAAAATATAAAATTACATTTTTTCCAAATTTCTTTGAAATATGACACACTCGACCCGTTTCACCCATTTATGTCTGTTAATTTTTCTGTTTGTACAGCAGAACACACAGTTTAGCGTCAGACTCTTTCTGCGAGTGTTAGATGAGGATATTTCTGTCTGTAGACGGGCGTAAGATAGTTTCATCGGTCTGTAAATATTCTAGATATATAAATATATTCCTTTTCAGATGATATACATACCAAAAATGTACAAATGTATATTTGCGAGAGTGAATCAAAGGCTGGTTAAGAACATCTATTTCCCGGAAATGACTGAGGGCTTCCAATATTTTTTTGAAGAAAAGCGAAAAGTGAAGATAAAAAGCGTCGAGTCTCTATTTCAATGTTGTTTTATGTGTATTGACCACTGTTTAAAGTGCTCTGAATCTAGAGACGTAAAGGGACTTAAACCTGCAAACCTTTTCATCCGATTTCAAGGGAAACGTCCCTCACCAGCTTTTCAATCATTGGCTTTGGTAGTTTCTATGCAGCACAACCTGTGCTTCTTCCTTCTAGAAACGTTTCTATTTTGTTACCGTTTGCTTTTTCACCTTTCTGAAGCACTTTTATTTCTGTTTGCTTGTCAGATGAGCCAAATTGAGTGCATTTATAACGTTTTATGAATCTACTACTCCGCCAGCGGTTGAATATAAACCTGACGGCTAATATTTCGTACGGTTTTACAGCATCGTGATCAATCGACACTATTTGAGGATCTCATGAGTGTTCATTTTTCTACACTCCCCCTGGAGGTCTATTGCCAAACTGTATTTTTAGATCACCGTTTCTAAGACGTGTCTGCCTTCTGTCGTCCGGTCTTTTGTATGTCGCACACAGTATTCATGCGTCTTCCTCAGCTCGTTTAGCAGTAGTGGAGCGATTACTTTAGATGATTTGAGATGTTTTTTCTCCTGCACGTTACGAGTCTCAGTAGAGAAAGCACACGCACACTAACATCTCCTCTTGGAGCATTCCAGACATGAGAAAAACAGCCATTTTTCTACGAGAAACGAACACCTTGGCTTGATGTCTTAACAACGGCAACCCTTCGTTTTTTTAAGACAAGCTGAGCTTTCAAATGAAGCTTCTACTGCCAACGTGATCTTTACAATCTCAAGCGTTTGTGCTCTGCCACTGATGTTTGTACAGATGAGGTGATTGAGCTGCATTGGGTTTGCAGTAAAATTATTTTTTTAAAGAAAAGTCCCCTACTGAAAATGTTTCTTTCGTCCAATGTAACGCGTGTTTGCTTTTTACATGAGATTTTCACAGTAGTGGCTGACATGGATTTTGACCTTCCTCTGCTCAACATTTGTCTCCATGATGTGTTGTACGGTCGAGGTCCTTGAATGAAAAACTGTACTTTGATAAATTGTATGCGTGACCGTTTGTGGCAAAAGAATTCATGATAAAATAAACTGAAATGGCCAAGTTCCTGGTTGTCTTCATCTTTTATTTCACCACACTATGAAACCATATCAACACAAACATGGAATGATATTCAGAATTGGTTTTGTATGTTTTATGTTCTGGGTCAATTTGACCTGCAACACATTTTTGGGTTTTCAGAAATACAGGTAAGAACGTCTGTCTTGAAATTGTGTGACTATTTCAGGTCATGAACATGGCTGGAAAGTTTCAACGCTCTGAGGTGTT
The DNA here is from genome assembly GCF_001515625.1 of Sinocyclocheilus rhinocerous. Taxonomy (NCBI): domain Eukaryota; kingdom Metazoa; phylum Chordata; class Actinopteri; order Cypriniformes; family Cyprinidae; genus Sinocyclocheilus; species Sinocyclocheilus rhinocerous. The sequence continues at coordinate 608,400 of NW_015664010.1, forward strand.
GTGGCATGTGCGTATGAAATCTGACCTGCAAATTTTTAATTTAAAGGCAGGTGCACAGACAATTAAAAAAAAAAAAAATAAAATAAATAAATATATATATATATATATACACAAAATATGTTATAAAATATGTATATATATATATAAAACAAATGTTTAGACCATAGTTATAATAGTTTTTAAAAATCTCTCGTACATTTTTTTGTTAATGCACTGAAAAAAAATGGTGTAGAATTTACTTTGAAACCATTTTTACTCAGAAATTGCTAGCAGATTTTAGAAATGATTACAAAGAGACAGCAACACACTGAATTAAACATACAGTTTTGAGAAATTCTTGTAAAATGTACTCCAAAAAAAAAACTTAATTTACAACTTTACAATTTTGTTTTAAAAAAGTGTAACCGCTAATGCTAACACTTCCGCTTTTTTTTTTTTTTTTGAATGGTTGCCACTGAATAAAAAG
>NW_015664010.1:609943-617510 GCF_001515625.1 Sinocyclocheilus rhinocerous
TTTTATAAGAGAAGTCACTGACTTTTTGCGACAGGTGGGATTCAGCTTACGGCACTTCAAGTTCTCATTCATTCCTATGGGATCCGTAAACGGCGATTGAGTGTCGCACAACTCTGACTGAAATTCAATGACGTCAAGGCTGTAATGTGATTGGTTATTAAGGCACACGTGATCCAAGTTGACCGTTACTGCTACTCCCAGAACAGACATTTGGAAAAATAAGAAACATTTATTCGTCTTATTAGAAGTCATTTTACCATCAGAGTGATTCTGAAACTGATATTTCAAGGTAAAAAACTTACATACATTTACTTTTTAAAGTTCACACAAAATGAAAATGTGTCTTTTGCTGCTTATCCTGTAGCTCTGAGCTCATCTTTAACTTTAAGCACATATATAAATGTACAGTCTTTCCGAAAACAGACTAATTATTAAAATAAATGTAAATATAGCGTGAGAATGTCATTCCACGAACTGTTTGTGAAAGAAGTGGCTTGAGTTTGTTCATTTTGAAGTGTGGTTTGGTCAGGTTACGATATGAACCAAGCAGATTTAAATAAAATGCCTGGCCACAACTTCCGGTTTCAAGAAAGCTGCACTTGTCAAAACCATTATCGGGGTGTTTGAGGTGTAAAATCTTATATCTAGATGGCAGCAGAGAAAGACCGAGTTTAGCCATTCAGATCATATGAGCTGTTTATGATATTTAATAAACTTCAAAATCTGGCAGGATGGATTTCAGTCAAATGTGATTCTTGATGATTAATGTGTTAATATCAAGATCATTTATGATGACCGCAGGATGAATCTACACAGACAGAAGTGAATCAGAAAATAGTAAATACCTGCATGTGTTTAAGATCATTAATGTGTGCGCGCCCTCATCTCTGTGGTAACGTTAAGTGGTTTAAACCTAAACCCTCATTCATGAATGTTTCCCGTTTTGCGCTTCTCCTCTAATTCTTTTAGGAAACGGGTTGCCAAAGTTGTAATTTGTGTGTTTCACTTCCTCTTGGGTGCTTTTAGCCTTTGAATAGCTCACATTTGCAGTGTGTTTGTGATGACTGTTGGCATGATTACAGGGTTGCCTGTATTCTGAGACAAAATGTTCTGCAATTTTACCTGCCATTAATTTGTTTTTAAAGTAGCCAAAAGTTGACATCAGTCAGAGATGACCACGAGGCACCACTTCACTTCCTGTTGTCTATTTAATTAAAATGATGACATCACAATGCATATTAAAATAGAAATACAGACATGTGTAGCATACTTCCTCACAGTTAATTTAATGTAGGAACTAAATATAATGTAGACACTTTAATGTAAAATTTTCTGTAAAGCTGCTTCGCAACGATTTGCATCGTGAAAAGTGCTATACAAATAAACTTCAACTGAATTGAATCAATTTAATTTAAAACGATAATAAAATTTAATAAGCTTTCACAGTTGTTTGTCAAAGCTGTCAGATGTTTATGAAAACATTTATAGAATCAAGTAATATCAGTCTTCATCTTGAAATGTATTATTATTATTATTATTATTATTAGAGATTGTAGGCTATTGCTTTTTCAGAGACATTGGATGAAGCTGATGTACATGTCTTAAAACACAACTGATAATTAAAAATTGTATTTAAAAAAAAAAGTAAAAATAGTAATAAAAAATATATTTTGAATAGGAAATTAAAGACATTGGTGTATAATAAAATACATAAAAATAAATTATACAGCTCCTTCTGGGGTATCTCTTCAGAAGGAGCTCCTTTTTTCTTTTTTTTTTAAAGGGGTCATATGATGCGATTTCAAGTTTTCCTTTCTCTTTGGAGTGTTACAAGGTGATTGTGCATAGATAAGATCCCTGCTGTCTAAAAGTGTAGATTTTTCTAGATTCTCAAAGATTCAAAGGTTTTGGTTCAGTCTTGTTTTTCAGCATCATCTGCGCTGACCAGCGCTTCCTTCGGTCTGTAGCGATGGCTCGTGTTTTCATAAATCACGTCTTCTGATGCCGGTGAGGACGTGTCCGTGATCTTTGCTGTCATGTCTGTTTTTTTGGGCTCTGTCTCAGATGTTGAGGTGTTGTTCTCTGCGTCTGCGGCTCCTGCAGGACGCTGTCGGACCGCAGCGTATTCACTGGTCAGCGAGGCGATGCCCCTGATCTCTCCTGACGGCGGGTCAGCGTTTGTGAAGTCGATGGAGGAATAATGAAGAGATTCAGGTGCACTCGGTGCCGCGGATGACAGCATGCCTTTATTGGCGTAAACAATCTCACTGTCATTATCCAGAGAAACGGCCTGATGGAGAAGAAACGGCAAAATGAGTGAAAAAGATCTGCTGCACGACTGTCTGTAATGTCTTTGAGGATGAATAACTCACCGTCAGAATGAGTCCAGATCTGTCGTCTTGTCTGGTCTGTGAAGGTTTTTCTTTCCCTCTTCTGAAAAACATGTTTTCAGATCTTTGAAAAATTGATGCTTATATAAAATCTCAATCAGAATCACAAATCCTCCTTGTGATGAAGCTAAAAGCAGGTAAAGTCTCATCAGAACAATGTGTGATCCAGGATTATTATAGTTAACTAAAACTAAAACCATTTTAAAAAAAGTGTTTTGAAGTCTAAAGTCTATATTTGATTTCAGCTAGTTTCTGAAGCAACAATTTCACTTAGTTTAAACTGACGAACTGAAATAAAAAACTGACATAAAAATAAATAATAAAAAAGAAACTATATAGACACATAAACACAAATATATAACCAAAAATGACAAAAACACAAAATTACTAAAACATGATTTAATATGATAATATAAAAAAATATAAACTGATTAAAAATATTAATAAAAAAAGCGTCATAGTGATACTAAAATAACACATTAAATATTACGTTTAAAGTTAAAATATTTTAACTGTACTAAATAGCAATAAAAAAGCTAAACATACACAATTACTAAAACAAGATTTTATTTTAATACTATTTTACTTTAGTTTTAGTAATTTTGTTGTGTTTTTGTAATCTTTATTAGTTTAAATTAGATTTTTTTAAATTAATTTTAGTTTAATTAGTTATTTCAGTACTTATAATTATTTGTATTTTATTTCAGTTAACATTTATTTGCTTTAAAAAGTATTTTTTAGTATAATGACCCTGTGTTATGCTTTATACTTTATAAAACATTTACCATAATAGCTGAAAAAATCTCTAATGTGTGTGTGTATGTGTATATATATATATTCTCATCATACATTACACCAATTTTGTGATTATCATGTTTTCTTCTTTGTTCCCACCGTTCATAGCAGAGCATCACGATGCACACGATCATCATCACTGACGCACCGACAGCAGCTCCGAGCAGCACCGACGGATGATGGAAACCTGGAAAACAGTGTTTTGTTGCTCAGAGGTTGGTCTTTCATAGTTCAGGAGATCTCACTGAAACTCATTTAACAATCTCAGATGTGAAATTGACATTATTACATACTAAACTTTTTAAAAGTGTACTCTAAAGTGGTTAGAGCCTAATGGTTAGAGAGACGGACTCGTAACCCAAAGGTTGCGGGTTCGAATTATCTGCAAGTAGTTTTTTCAGTACAATTAAGCTACTTCTTTTTCACATGGATAAAGATATAATTTGTGATCTTTCTTGCTGATCAGATAAAGCTGTTGTTGTGTTTCTCACGTGTGTCTTGTGGCGGTGGGATGGCCTGAAACTGTTGGCTGCCGCTGCCGTGTTTGTTTGTGCTGAAACACTGCAGGACGTCCGTGTCTGTGAGGGACTGATGGATGTTCAGGATGCTCTTCACTCCTGTGCTTCCTAACGTCTCCTCACTGATGGAGGTTTCTGTAGAGTTAGCGAGCACATGTCCGGACAGACGCCACTCTAGTGTAGGGCAGGGATTCCCATGAGCCTCACAGACACACGCCATTACACTGCTTCGGCTGCAAGAGCTGGAGATTTTGGGTGCAACTGAAAGAGAAAATATAATTGTTGTGATACAGAAGATCTTGATGGTCTCTACAGTGTAAAACATGTTCAGAATTTGAATGATAAAACACTAAAAATACCATGGTAAAAAAAACATGTTAACAGCAAGTTCCCTAAGAAATCTAACAGGATATTTAATGTATTTAAATTTGTATTTACACATCTGTAATGATAAAGCTGCTATTTAGTACATTTAAAATATAATAATTTTAAATGTAATATTGAATTGGTATTTAGTATTCATTTAGTATCACTGAGACACTGTCATAGTTTTTATTAATATTTTGAATCAGTTTTTTATATATATTTTTCATTTTCTTTTTAAAGTTTTATTAATTTTGTTGTGTTTTTGTCATTTTTAGACATTTTTGTTAATACGTCTGTATAGATTTTATTAATTTTTAATGATCTCTACAGTGTAAAAAAAAAAACACGTTCTTAATTTTAATGGTAAAACACTAGAAATGCCGCGGTAAAACCATGTTAATTGGTTAAAAGCAAGTTCCCTTCCTGTGAAACATAATAAATCTAGTGTTAAATCTAAAGTGAAAAAGAGCAAGTCATCTTATTTAAATTTATTTTATTTAATTTATAATTCAGTCTTTTATGGTGGTTGTCAGTATATTATAAGAAAACAACAAAACATATTTTAGCATTTCAGTAAGTTGGTATATTAACATTATTTTATTCTGTAAATTTAAGTTCAGTTCACTGTAGATGAATACAAATGTGTTCATGACAAAAATAGAAGAAAAAAACATAACCTAGAGCTAATAGTTTCCTAAAGTAGAAAAGAGGAACAAACCACAATTATTAAGTTAGTTCCGTCTACAAAGCGCCACACTGGTGAAAATGCCATTATTGTGCTGAAGAACTCATTTTACTCTTCTGACTACAGTAGTACTCAGTTATAAAAAGTCTTCACCCAAAAATTAACATTCTGTCATTTACTCACCAAACCTGTATGACTTTATTTCAAAAAGATATTTTGAAGAATGTTGGGAACAACATTGGACCCCATTGACTTCCATTGTATGGATGAAAAGATACTGAGACATTTCTCAAAATTCCTTTCTCAGAAAAGTAAGGAAGTCATGCAGGTTTGGAATGAGGGCGATAAACGTTGACAATTTTCATTTTTATGTGCAAACATTATTTTGATTATTTTGAGCTCTGTTAACATAATAATGTTGATTTTTTTTATGCTACAAATTATTAACTCGGTGTAGTTTGTTGGTTGAACATAATTTCATTAGAAGTTGTCATGATTCAAAAGATTGATGAAAACCTTTGCATTACCTTTTCTTTAGCCAAAACATTGTTTAAAGGGATAGTTCACCCAAAAATGAAAATTACCCCATGCTTTACTCACCCTCAAGCCATCCTAGGTGTATATGACTTTCTTCTTTCAGACGAATCCAATCGGAGTTTTATTAAAAAATGTCCTGGCTCTTCCAAGCTTTAAATTATAATAGCAGTGAATGGGTGTTATTTTTCAATAGTCCAAAAGAAGTCCAATAAAGAGCAGATCGACGTAGCGTAAGGTCCGGTGAGAAGTGACGAATGCAGAAACACAGCGGAGAGAGCAAAACAAAACACTGGTCACGAATTAGAAGTACAAAATGAAGATTTGTAAAGAAAAATGTCTGAGGATTTTGATATAAGCCAAGAGAAGACTGGTTTTCCTTTGCTAAAGTAAGGAAACTTTGCTTCCTTTGCTCCTGTAAACAAACGTTAGTTCTCGAGAGACTAGCATATTCTCACCGGACCTTATGCTACGTCGTACGTCATCCGCCGGAACGGTGTTATTGTGAATGCGCGTACCACAGTTAGCGGAAGCTAGAGATTACTGTTTATAAAGTTTTAAATATGGATATTTTTATTACAAAAACACATCGCTTTGCTACAGGAGGCCTCTATTCACTCCCTGAAGCCATGTGAGGCACTTTTTATGATAGATGGATGCGCTTTATTGGACTTCTTTTGGACTATTGAAAAATAACACCCATTCACTGCCATTATAAAGCTTGGAAGAGCCAGGATATTTTTTAATATAACTCTGATTGGATTCGTCTGAAAGAAGAAAGTCATATACACATAGGATGGCTTGAGGGTGAGTAAATCATGGGGTAATTTTCATTTTTGAGTGAAATATCCCTTTAATGCGCAGCATCTAATGTTGTCGGTTGCCACAGAAAATCATATTGACTTGTTCCCCAGTGTTTGATCATTGCATTGGGTTTTTAGAAGTTTCTTGTAATTTCACTGGTTTAAGCGCAGTTTCACAAAGTTTTCTATCGAAACCGTGCATTTCAAAATGCTGTAGCGTAACTTTAACATGTTGCTCTATAACAAAATTTACAAAAGGGGAACTAAATCTCCTTCTGTCTTCCCATATGCATTTTCTGTAAATGAAGACGTTTGTCACAGTGCTACACCCATTTCACAGCTTTTCTAGCATGCAGCCTGTGCACAGCTGACTGTATAGTCAATCACCATCAACCTGTTTACCATTGTCGCCATACTCTGTGATGCACACACCATGCAAGATATTACACCATATAGCATGCTGTAATGTAGTTTATATGATAAAATCTTCTTCAACTTAAGCTATATGAAAAGTTTAAATCATTTAAACATGCTTTTGTGGTTTTTGCAACTCCTTAGTGTCTTTTCAGTGCTGAAATTCATATTTTGACTGTGTGAAAGAAAGTATGCTTCTCTTGCATGCTTTTATGGTAAAATTGCAACTTTTCCATGTCAATTTACTTTTATTTTCACCATAAACAATGCACTTTGCATTCAATGCTGTCTAGAGCATTGTCATGTGTTTGCTGCAGTTACTGTAGTTATTGCACTATATTCACAGTATTTATGTTATCAGGGATCAGATTAAGTTTATCCAGGCCCGGTTCTACGGGGGTGCTACGAAATCTTAAGCACCCTCAGTTAAAGCTATATTAATGGCATTTTATTGCAGATTTGGCAAACTATCCAGTGTGTAATGATTTGCGGTAATTTCTGTTTCAACGTGTTTTTGCAGCGTGGAGCAATGTAGCCAATCACAGACATTTTAAGTTAGAATGCACTCACACCGCTCAAATCGCCGGAGGTTTTTTTCAGGTATTGTGTTCAGCACGAATCATCTCATTATAACAATGTTGATGCAATCTAAATAAGAGATTCGTTGTGCAGTGTAGAGAACTTTAATGATAATAACGTATCTTTGTGAGATCGCGATGAACAAAGATGAGTGACAGCTTTTTTAGTGATTATGAACAGAGCGCTCTTTGCGCCATAGCAACGGACGCCACTATTATAGATCATTTATCCAATAATGAAGGTATATATTGTACAGTAGTAGATTTCTTTTTCATGTACAGTCACACTGTAGAAGCATCATGAACAATATGACACTCACCTAAGACGGTAATTTGAACTTGTGAGTGTGTAGCTGAGTAGCTATATTTCAATTCACCATTGGTTTCAAGTCTGAAGTAATATGACCCAACATGACTCTGATCAACATTATCGAAGCGCGTGGTGCAGTTTTTCTGTGTAGCAGTGCCAAATATTTCTCCTTTT
>NW_015664011.1:0-282 GCF_001515625.1 Sinocyclocheilus rhinocerous
GACTGGACTCAGGAAGATCAGCTGTGACTTGACTCACGACGATCAGCTGTGATTTGACGATTCATGACTATCAACTGTGACTTGACTTGGTTCATGAAAATCAGCTGTGACTTGACTTGACTCATGAAGATCAGCTGTGACTTGACTTGGTTCATGAAGATCAGCTGTGACTTGACTTGGTTCATGAAGATCAGCTGTGACTTGACTTGACTCATGAAGATCAGCTGTGACTTGACTTGACTTATGACAATAAAATGTGACTTGACTTGACTCATGAAGAAC
>NW_015664011.1:1345-4363 GCF_001515625.1 Sinocyclocheilus rhinocerous
ATATATATAAAATACAACCTATACAATATACAAATAAGGACATTGTAAAAAAAGAGAAAAAAGGCATAAGGCACATGGCAGTTATAGTGCAAACCAGTGAATAAACAACTGTTGAGATATAACGAGTGTAGTGCAAAAGAGCTTATCAGTCTGTTAAAGTGATAAAGAGCTCAGAGATCAGTCTTTAATTAAACTGTCAGAGGTAGTTTGCAGTGCAATGCTAGATGAGGCAGTGAGCAGTCCAATGCCGGGGGGGTCAGAGCTCAGAGGTGCGTGGGGCAAAATACCTGGATAATCCAAGTACAAGGCAAAGGTCCAGGCAGGGGCGAACAGTATCCAATTGGGCGAGACTCGAGGGATAATCCAGGTACACAGGCAGTGATCAGAACACGGGGAAACAGACAAGGCAAGACAAGGAAAACAAGACACTAGGCTCGGTAATGCAGCTATCGCTAGATGAGTGATAAACGCAGAACAATACACGAGACTAAAACAGAAAACACGGAATGGCTCGGTAAGGCAGCTAACACTTGGGGAGTGGAAAATGCAGAACAATACAAGGCGATCTGAACAGGAACGATTAGTGACGGCTGTGTGATCAGTGAATTCAGCTGTGTAAGTGCAATGGATGATGGGAACTGTAGTACGGAGTGACATGTAACAGTCTGTGTAGTGTGAGAGTCAATGTAATGGTAGAATGACCTCTAGTGGCAATGACTCTAGATGAAATTAAAGATGCTAGAGATAATGCTATCGAAGAATTTAATAAAGAGTTGAAAAACGGCACTTCTTTCCTGCTTAGGCAAAAGCGCAGAGTCAGACATAATAGTCTAATTTCAATGAGCATTATTTTGATCAGCATTTTCTTGTTTTTTTTAATTCAATAGTTCTTTAGAGTTCTTCACAAATAAAGACGCTTGATCTGAGGTTTGGATTTTTTGCTGTTTTTTTGTTATATGTTATGCTATGTGTAATGTAATACACCAATCTGCACTGTAAAGATAATTTTTCTTCATCTACAAAGAAAACGAGTGAAAAAATATCTCATGAAGATCAGCTGTGACTTGACTTGACTCATGAAGATCAGCTGTGACTTGACTTGGTTCATGAAGATAAGCTGTGACTTGACTTGCCTCATGAAGATCAGCTGTGACTTGACTTGCCTCAAGTCACAAGTTTTTTGTTACAAAAAAAACAAAAAACACAAAAAACCATGAGTTTACCAAATTATAAAACTGAACCTATACATGTACAAATTGTGTTCAGAGGGTGCGGTGTGCTGACAGAGTCCAAGATGATAAAGAGCCTTGAAATGGACTTGGCCCTGTTTACTCCCGCTATTAAGATGCCTTTTGGTCGATCAAACCACATGTAGACAGCGCTAAATACAGGTGTAAATGGGGTCTCAACTGTTTTGATCATTCCACTTTCAACTACTTCCAGAGGTAGCTGAAAACATATTTGACCAGACTGCTGTCATAGTGGACACTCATGTGGTCGATTGCGTTCAAGCAGCCGCTAAAGACGCCTACTGACCTAATGTGGTGTAACGATTGCCCTAGTGAAAAAAAAAGCATACTAAGTACACCAATAAATACATAACTTCAATGTCAGACAGAGACACATTATTAACAATACAAACAGCGTTTATTTAAACCTCAAATGGTTTTAGAATTGCAAAACATAAAATGCACCAACCATGTTTTTAAATAAAAAGAACACCAAAAGAAACAAACATAAAAAAATAAAAACATTTAGCAAAAGCAGCAACACACAAACGTCACTTTTTTGCTGAATTTGATTTTGATTTTATTCCGAACGTAAAATAAATACAATAAAACAAAAAACCAATACAACACAATACAAAACAATTTTAAATTATACATGTCCAAAAAATATTGCAATTCTATAAAGAATTGCTCTTTGTTACAATTTTCACAACATGTCTTCCAGAGCTGTCGGTCAACTGGATTTAATTGGGAAAAACTTTCAGGGGTGTTTCAGCTGAATGTTCTTGAGTTTGAATAGAATTTTTATTAATAAAACATCCAAATAAATATAATTTAATAAATATAAATAATAAATCAACACACCTTTATACAAATTGCCAAAAATAGCCAAAAATATACTTAAAAAACCTTTCAGAAAGTGATGGTTTACATCTCGCATAACACTAAAACCCATCAATTAAATCAATGTGAATTCTCCTTACTTCACTTTAGGCCCGTAGTATTGCAGCCATCTTGTTGCTTTTGACATCACTCCACGCTGCCTTTGCTCTGAAAACATTGATTTCAAAAACATATGCAAGTATGAGTTTCAAATTAAAAAACGCGAGGCGCAAATATCAGTCTGAAATGGTAAATAACGTTAGCAAAACAGCCATCATAAATGCTCCTCGAGCCGCTTTGTTTACCGGGGCTTCGGCTGCATTAGTAAACTTAATTAGCATCACATGGATATGCTAGATGAAACTGACCAAGCGGATCATAAATAACGATTAAGAAAAAGTTCAAAGTTATTGTAATATAGTGAATGGGCGGGTTTGTCTACCTGTTAAATTCATAGGTTAAATTAGTTTCTGTGGCGCGAGTGTCGGTTAGATCTGTCAGCCGTCTTTCTGGTTTAAAAGACAAAAATCACCGGACTTGTTTGTCTGTCTCCGACTGAGAAAAGCACACAAAAAAATTATATATATATATATGTTTTTTATTTTCCCAATCTATAGCGCACTATCTGATGCGATACTGTAGCTGACGGCTGCATGGTTACAATTTTATCTCTAATAGTATCGATCTTGGAAGTAAAGTAGTTCATAAAGTCATTACTGCTGTGCTCTTTGGAAATGTCAACACCTGTTGATGCTTTATTTTTTGTTTATTTTGCCACTGTATTGAATAAATACCTGGGGTTCTGTTTGTTTTCTTCTAAAAGAGACGAAAAGTAATAAGATCTAGCAGTTTTTAATGCTTTTCTGTAGGATAGGGTACTTTCCCGCCAAGCAATACGAAATAAATA
>NW_015664011.1:4505-5664 GCF_001515625.1 Sinocyclocheilus rhinocerous
AAAATTTAAAATGCTAGAACAGAGAGAGTCCATAGTTTCTGTTACATCATCAAGTTGTTCTGAGTTTTGGATATGCTAGGGAATTAAAATAAATCAGGAAGATTACTTACAAGGCAGTCTTTTGTGGTACAAGTGATGGTTCTACCATATTTGTAACAAGGAGTAGAATTTACAGTTTTAGCTATATGAAGTTTGCACAAGACTAAATAATGATCTGAGATATCATCGCTTGGCTGCATAATTTCAACACCATCAACATCAATTCCATGTGACAGTATTAAATCTAGAGTATGATTTCGACAATGAGTAGGTCCTGAGACGTGTTGTCTAGCCCCAATAGAGTTCAGAATGTCTATGAATGCTGATCCCAATGCATCTTTTTCATTATCAACATGGATATTAAAATCACCAACAATTAGCACTTTATCTGCAGCCAGCACTAACTCGGATATAAAATCAGCACATTCTTTCATAAAGTCTGTATGGTGCCCTGGTGGCCTGTATACAGTAGCCAGTACAAACATCACAGGGGATCTATCATTAACACTTGCTTCCCTGGATAATGTTATATGAAGCACCATTACTTCAAACGAGCCCGCCCTCTGAGAAATACTGAAAATATTGATATAAATTGAAGCAACACCTCCCCCTTTACTTTTTGGACGTGGCTCATGTTTCTAACAGTAATATTGGGGGGTAGACTCGTTTAAAATAATGTAACAATCAGGTTTTACCCAGGTTTCTGTCAAACAGAGCACATCTAGGTTATGATCAGTGATCATATCATTTACACAAAGTTCTTTCGTAGAAAGGGACCTGATATAATGTTTTTTGTTTGTTTTTTTATGATTATGATACTGTATTGTTACTGTGGTATGCAACTGCAACCGCACGTTCTGGACTTGCCAAATGTCTTGTCCATCTATGTACGATATGATTGTTTATTTGCTTTTGTCATTGTGGAGCGTTCTTGAGCTTGGGAAAGGCGCTATATAAATTAAACCTATTATTATTATTATTATTATAATATTCAATAAGCCAAGCTTTATCATTTGTTTATCCGTATTACATCTGTTTTTTATTTGTTGAGCATCAATTAAATTGTTACTCTTAAATTGATTTGGACGTTTTTTGTATTTTCTAGTTCGGGGAACAGACA
>NW_015664011.1:6893-11499 GCF_001515625.1 Sinocyclocheilus rhinocerous
CTTATTTGTAAGTCGCTTTGGATAAAAGCGTCTGCTAAATGACTAAAAGTAAAGTAAGTATTTGTTTGGATTACTGTTGTAAATAAAGCTGCACTTGAGTACTCAATACGCTTGCCTCCAGTGGACTAATCATTACAGAATACACGACCAACAATGAACACAGCAGCTTGTTTATTGTGCCTTCGACAAGGCAACTGGGCCATTGAGGATTATGTGGAGGATTTTTGTGGACTTTGTGATGAGGTGGGCTTTAATGACGTTGCTCTTAAAGACATTTTTCGTTTTGGCTTATCTGGAGAAATTTCATGTGTAATGCCACCACATACCGCACACTGGTCACTGGAGCAGTATATTGACTTTGCTTTGCGAATGAGTGGCTGTGAAAGAGTCTCTATGTGCTGAGAATTAACTGATTTCTCTGACATGAGGCGGCTAGCAGACGGTTGGTTTAGCCAGTCTGTCTACTTCCTGACCTGGGCCTATTGGTTCCTCTGTTCAATGTGTCATGTTGTGATTGGTTGTTAAAGTCATGTGTCTTGTTCCTCATTGGTTATTGTCCTATCATGTGGTTCTCAGTTATGTTTGCTCATTGGTTTATTCTTGTCATGTGACCATTAGTGTTTGCCATAAGTAGCCCTCTTGTTGCCATTGTCTCTTGTCGTCTATTGAATGTATTTAACCCTACTGTCAAGTCAAGGTGAGTGTTCAAGTCAAGTCTGTTCAAGTCATGTCGCACTGCACTGCACTGTCTGTGTCTGTGTCTGTGTCTGTGTCTGTGTCTGTGTGCGCGCCTACTTGACCATATTTTGGGGACAAATTTTTCACCCAAAAGTGAGTAAAACCTGACAAAATTGACATTCTCATTTGTAAAACTGGTATAAAAATAAAGTAGGCTAAACAACGTATTTTTTTTAAATTGTAAAAATGCAGAAAGGTCTCTTGTGAGGGTTAGGGGTGGGTGGAGAAATTTCATGTGTAATGCCACCACATACCGCACACTGGTCACTGGAGCAGTATATTGACTTTGCTTTGCGAATGAGTGGCTCTAATTTCACTGTTGGTGTCGTGGAGGAGGAACACTGCACCTTCCCAAAGTCCTCAGTCATCATGCCAGCCTGCTCACGTCATGTCTGCCAAGTCACAGCCTGCTCACGTCACGTCTGCTACTCCAGGGCTTGCTAACATCATGTCTGCTACGCCAAAGCCTGCTAACGTCATGTCTGCTACGCCAGAGCCTGCTACCGTCATGTCTGCTCCTCCAAGGACTGTTTACAAAATGGCCACCACTCAAGAGTCTCATCCCATAATGGCTGCCAACCCAGAGACTTTGTACAAAATGGCTGCCATTCCAGAGCCTCATCACAACATGGCCACCATTCCAGAGTCTGCTCACATCAAGACTGCCACGCCCGAGTTCCCGGGCAAAATTGCTGACACGCCTGAGTCTCATCGCAAGATGGCCGCCATGCCTGAGCTTTGCCATGTCACAGAGGTCACCAAGATTTCCCCAAAGGATTTTTTTTGGGGGGCCATATTACCCAAGCTCCTGCTCCTGCGGAGCTTGGGCTAGGACTGATTGCCAGTGTGATGGAAGGTATCCCAGTGACATCAGCGCTCTCATGCCCAACCATCCTAGAGGTCCTGCCACCCTCTGCTGCCCTTACTTAAATGCTGATCGCCATTTTGAGCGTGAGGGCTGCACAATGCTCTCCAGAGGCCTCTTCTGTCCACGAGTCTGCCCCAGAGGCCTCTCCTGTCCATGAAGCTGCCTCAGAGGTCTCTCCTGTCCACGAGTCTGCCCCAGAGACCTAACCTGTCCTTGAGTCTGCTCCGGAGGCCTCTCCTGTCCTCGAGTCTGCTCCGGAGGCCTCTCCTGTCCTCGAGTCTGCTCCAGAGGCCTCTCCTGTCCTCGAGTCTGCTCCAGAGGCCTCTACTGTCCAAGAATCTGCCTCGGAGGCCTCTCTTGTCCATGAGTCTGCCCCAGAGGCCTCTCATTTCCACAAATCCGCTCCAGTGCCTCCAGAGGTGGTGGCTTCCGCTGCAGAACCTCCCAAGGCGGCGGCTTCCGCTGCAGAACCTCCTGAGGCGGCGGCATCCATTTATGAACTGTCTGCCTGTTCTGTCATGGCCATGGAGGCCATCCATAAACTCATAGTCTGTCCAGCTACGGCCATGGAGGCCGTTCATGGAACTCACTGTATGCCTTGTCACGGCCAAGGAGGCCAATCAAGAACTCTTTGCCTCCTCTGTCACAGTCAAGTGGTCTATCTATGTCACTGCTTCACCCTGCCTTCCTGCTCTGCCGGCACCGCCATGGCTCCCCTCCAGTGCTTAACTGTCTTCCACTGCTTCACGGCCCAGGTCCTCCAGTGCTTCACTGTCCTCTATGGCTCCCCAGCCTAGTTCTGCCATTGCCCCATGATCCTGGTCCACCACTGCTCCTAGCTCCAGGCCCGCCATTGCTCCACGCTCCAGGTGTTGTTCCTCTTCACAGGCCTGGCCCTCCATCCCACCCCCTGGACTACTTCTACTCCACCACCATCCTGGACTATTGCTGTTTTGGGTGGTTTAGGTGTCTGGAGCCGCCTTTTTGAGGGGGAAAATGTAAGGTCTGTTTTGGGTTTTGTTTCATGTTCTGGTTTTCATGTCTTTTATTTTGTAATTTGATTTATGCTGTTAGTGTCAAGCTTCCCTTGCCCTCTTATATTCCTGCTATTGGTTCCTCTGTTCAATGTGTCATATTGTGATTGGTTGTTCAAGTCATGTGTCTTGTTCCTCATTGGTCATTGCCCTGTCATTTGGTTCTCAGTTCTGTTTGCTCATTGGTTTATTCTTGTCATGTGACCCTTCGTGTTTGCTATAAGTAGCCCTCTTGTTGCCATTGTCTCATGTCGTGTATTTAACCCTCTCGGGTCTGAGGTGATTTTTGGGCCCTTGAGATGTTTTGACATGCCCTGACATTTGTGCTTATTTCAGCTACTTATAACATACTATTGGCCAACATGATTTTTTTTTTTGTATTCAGCACAAACTGTGCTACAATAATATGTGAGCAAGATGGATGTACATGTTTGCATTTTTTAGAAAAAACATTTTTATGCATGGCTAGTAAGTTTTGGGGACAAAAATGTAGCTGAAATAAGGCCATAAAACCAATACTGAATAGCTTTGAATAAGACTTTTGTGTAATCAGAAGGCAGGTAAGAAAGAATGTGAGGAGATTGAAAACTTTTTTTTATTTTTTTTTGTATTTTATTCACAACACAGTATAATTAAAACATACATCATGAAGGTCAAAGACACATTATTGAGCACACTGATCTAACAACAGAGATGTGAACAGACTTTGAGTCATTCCTGAAAACAGATTCTGTTCAACAAGTGAAACAAGTAAACCATACCTGATATTTAAGTGTTTGCTGCTTCTTTACGATAATAATCGATTTTATCGATTAGTTGTTGCAGCCCTAAAGAACACGCGCCGTTTCTTTTCTTTATGTTGCAAAAGCACAAAGTTTTGTTGTTATTGTGAGTGTACACAAATAAAAGTAGACACTTAACAATGGTGAACAATTCGAATGATGTATAACACTTATTTGTGTGACAAAAATCGTTTAAAAAAAGGATTTTTAGTGTCTTTCACACTGATCTTAAAAAAGTAAGCTGGCTGCACCCGCTTTTTGTTAAACCCAAAGCGGGTTTAACTGAATTTGAAGTGCCAGCCGCAAGAGCTTTGCAGCGTCTGACGGGAGTTCAATACTCACGTATCGGACGGGTAAGCCTTGCAGGTAGACGGATAGAAAAGGCAAGGTTTGCTCGACCGGGAGGCTCTCGCTGCATCTGACGGGAGCTCAATATTCACGGCATCGGACGGGTAAGCCTCGCCGGTAGACAGATGGAAAAGGCATGGTTTGCGTGACTAGGAGGCTTAGATCGCACAGTGACATGTAAAAATGGTCGTCGCGCCTTTGGTGCCCTCTGTAGGCTTTTGATATAATGCGTAATGCACATTATATTTTTTATAATACATTGTTAAGTTTTGTTCAACAGAACCATATTGTTACTTGCTTTTGATATTTTATTTGGACCAATTATTATAGCCTCATTGCTGTTATATATGTATTTTAGGTCATTTTTAAAGGCTATTGTTTGATTAGGCTTATTTTTACTACCATAAAAATGAGGGGTCTATATTCGCACCTGCCAGGATCTGTGCTTGGATGTTGTGAGCCACTGGAGGTGGCTCCGAGGCAACAGCATTTGGTGGGACGGGCAGTGATGTTGCTATGAAAAGAGAATATTGTGATAATAAATGTAGTAGAGAGCTGTGAGGCAGAGGAGCAGGGGCCGCAATTGTCAGCAGAGGCAGCCTCACGCTTAATATCGGCCTCTGAGGCTTGAGGTGGGAAACGTAAGAGAAAAATGGAGGAAAAGAATCAGAAGAGCTTTATTACCAAGTATGTTTACACACACAAGGAATTTGACTTGACGACAGGCGCTTCCAGTGTAGAAGAAAGTACAAACATAGTGCAGACATACATGATAGTGCAGACATGCATAGGAATAACACAGTAGGGATGTAATATAACACTAATATAATAAAAAA
>NW_015664011.1:16503-24290 GCF_001515625.1 Sinocyclocheilus rhinocerous
AAGTACAAACATAGTGCAGACATACATGATAGTGCAGACATGCATAGGAATAACACAGTAGGGATGTAATATAACACTAATACAATAAAAAATGAAAAATTAGAAAAATGTAATAATGTACTATATACAGAAATAGAAGTATACACAGTAAAATCCTGAGTGTTAAATTAACACTGCTCGGAGCATATATGGTCCCACTCTAAAAGAGCGTTAAAGTAACACTGAAGCAGTGTTAAAGTTAATGAGATAATTCTGTGATTAATTAAGTGCTGATTGATCATTAGTGATGAACAATTTTTTTCTTCAACTTACCGTTTTTGTGAATAGTGGATGCTTTAGTTGCCTCTTGACCCTTGACTTTTTAAATTTAAGTGTTTCTTTGGCTGTTACAATTGTGTGTATTAAACACTTATATGATGGCAAAAGACATGATAAAATCGTATGAAAAAATGATATCTTTGATTACCATTTTGCTAAAACTGTAGTGCTGTTATGATTTCTGTATTGTTGCAATTATATGAGATAACAAAGTGGGAAAAACCTTCATAAATGACTTTTATAAATATGGTTCATAACAAGGTTTCTCTTCTGGCACTCATAGACATGAAGAATCAGCATGTGAATCTCAGCAATGGTGACAAAATATTCTGATAATTTTTATGTGATTTTTGAACGTGACAAAACAAGGCAGTAAAAAGTCATAACAAAAATAAAAGCAAATAGTAAAAAGAAAAGAAAATACTAAGAAAATGCAGCTGCATAATTTATTCATGTCGCAATGCATGCTGGGAGCCATGGATGAGTTATGATTGGTGCACCCAGAATGCACTGCAGCATGAATCTGTCTGATGATCGTCACCATTGTTGAGATTCATATGCTGATTCTTAATGTCTGCGTGTCTAAACAGTACAGATGTTCTACACTGGTGTGCAAAGTGTTTTTAAAGCTTTTCATATTATTTCATTAAAATGCAGAAACTATATTACACATTACTACTGTAACATCAGTGAACCTGGCTACAACATGACAATTATGCCATTATCAAATAAACAGCCAATATAATCTAAACACATTTTCTCTTGGTTTTTCTTAGCTTAACCAATGTGTTTCATAAACTCAGTTATAGCAACCAGAGAAAAACTAACGTTAAAAAGTCAAGGGTCAAGAGCCCAACTAAAGCAAACGCTTATCTCCACAACGGTGACTTCAAATTGTATTATTTTCAATAAGCATTAACATCTAAATCTCTGTTAATTCTTGATAAGACATTTTTAGTGTTAGTTTGTGCCTATAATTGTTAATCATTTAGGTACATAGTTGAAATTATTTCTCGAAAATCAATCTTTTTCATCCGTTTATCTGAGTGAAATCTGTAATTTAAAATACAGGTAAAAATGCTAGTAAAATTAATTCAGAAAATCTGAGTAATTTCATTGTGTATTCTACGCAGTTTTGCGTCATGGTTACAAAATGACATCAACCTCCTTTTATGTCACAACGTCGTTTAACAACTTTTAGCAACAAACGATCTGATTACTTTTGACACTAAAGGGTCTTTATTTATTGACACTGTAATGAAACTGAATTAGTGCTCAATATATGGTCTTTGACTTTTAGAGATCTGTTTCAAGAAGAAAGTGATAATTTATTAGTTACACTTTGTTTACTTTGTCTTTGTGTGTTTGGCTGATCTGACAGGAAGCTGAGGCGCTTTTATTTGCAGGTGTAAAAAAAAGAAAAAAAGAAAAAAGAAAACTATTTTACAACACTTTGAAAGAGCTTGAAGAAATGAGTGGATGCTGGTCTTGTTACCTATTTGAAATCTTTTGAAAGAGGTTGATGGAAGATCATCTAAAGAAAATTATGAACATGTACATTTGATTCACAACCTAGTTACAAATCAGTAGCAAAACTGGTTGTAGCAAAATTGGCTTTAAGTTCAGCAATATATTAAACAGACTTTAGAAAACCTATAGTAATTGTTTCTTTATGAGTTATCTGTTTCTCTCAAGTGTATTGTAAAAGGGTTCATTATCCAAAGGTTTTCGACACTGTACACGTTGATGCCATCTAGTGGTGAAAATGATGAATAAGCAAAAACAAAGCTACTACATAATCTACTGAATCACTTTAAGATTGATCTGACTTTCATATAGCACACGTGTGTGTGTGTGTGTGATTGGAGGAAAATTTTTTTTTAATGCTTTTGTGTTCTTTTATAAAAGTTTTATGTTCTGCCAATAAACTTTATTTATTTATGTTTTATTTTTGCAAGTGAACGCAAGCCTTCTTGTGGGAACTCAAAACATTTGTGAGAGAAAGCAAAAACATTAAATATATTTTTCCACCCATTTCATATTTATTCCATCATCATATCCCTTTATGGGCTTTCTAGCCATTCAAGAGGAACTAGGAACAATTTTAGTTCTAGGAACTCCTTTTACAGGATCTAAATTACATAAGTGTACACTCACTGGCCAAACACATACAAAACACCAGCATACATTTTTGAAAAGCCATGTAAACATATTTATTCCATGAACATGGAAAACAGCGATAACGGCATTTACCTGTTGTCTGCAGCATTGTGTTCTTTTATCCGCCTCGAGCTGTCTTGGAGATTCTGTCTCTCTGCACCACTTTTTGCTCTTTCGGTCGTGTAAATTATGTGTATACATTCCATCTCTGTTATCACGTTATCTCCGATCGCAGCGTCCTTCATCCACCGGTTGTTGGCGTTTGTAAATGCTGCACTTAAAGACACCAGTGTCGGCCAGTGCAAATGCAACCAGGAAAATGGCCGGGGGGTGGAAATTAGTTCTCTAGGAACTGTCCTAGCGGCTAGTTCCTATAACTGAGTTCCAATAATTACACAGTGCTAAAGACCTTGTGGCTATTGCCTTCCTAACCGAGAGGGAGAACATTTGCTGTAAGGAGCTGCAATTTCTCACTATAGCTGTTCAAGGTAAATTTATGGATTGAACTACTGTTGTATGATTGATGTGTAAAAATCATCTGATATGTCACCCAAATGCATTACACACAGTGAAATATGCTAAGAAATGTGTATTCCAAGTTGTGCAGTAAAAATAGCGACAGGTAGCGCCAGCAGCTCACCGAGTGCAACCATCTGACGTCATCGTCATGCTCACCTAAATTAATGGTGCCCTCCATTGTCTAAAATTTGCATAAAACTATGTGTATTTTTTAAATAACCTAAATCTTTCATGGGTTTTACTATATATTTCAGTAAGAGACATCATTTATTTTATATTAAGCCATACAAGTCTTAAAGGGGTCATATGATGCTATTTTAAAGATCATTATTTTGTGTATTTGGTGTAACAGAATATGTTGACATGCTTTAATGTTCAAAAAACACATTCTTTTTCAAATACTGTACATTATTGTAGGTCCTCTATGCCCCGCCTCTCTCAAACTTTGAGACTTTAGTCTTTGCAACTTTACAGATCTTCTTTATGCACCAAGAGCTTGTAACACTCCAAAGAGAAAGGAAAACTTGAAATCGCATCATATGACCCCTTTAATACCCTGCGTTCCTTTTTAAAAGTCAGTGGGCTGAAGACATTGAATTGCAGACGTCTTCTTTCAAACTTGAGTGGCCCAATCAGGCATTGGTGGGCGGAGCTAGAATAAGGAGTTACATCACAATGTTTTCACTCCATGTTGCATTTTGGGAAAGCGTCTGAATATTTGCAGGATACGCTATCCGTTGCCATGGTAACTTTGACAGTGAGACCGAGAGAAAGAGCCACAGAGAGAGAGCGAGAGAGCAGCTTGATATTTGTTTGCATTTTTGCGATACGGCACAGTTTCTTGGGAAGAAATGGAGGAGGAGGAAGCGAAAGGAAAGAGGCTCTATCAGGAGAAGCTAAATAACACCGCCAAGCAGCGTTATTTAGAGAAACTGCATCAACAACATCGACCCGTATGACCTGCCAGCTACAGAGAATGCGAATTGTGAAATTAATATGGATACCTGCTTACCTTTTGTTTTGTTATTGCTTTTAAGTTAAGTATTCACATTCTTCATGGTTCTGTTTGCAGGAAAGTGAAGCTATTTTATCACATCCCATGATTGTTAGTTTTTTTTTTCTCACGTTTTGTAGAATTTCACTTATAATGTTGATCTGATTACCATGAAAACAGTACACTGTACAATCGCTTTTGCTTCAGTCATATGCTAGAATATTCAAATAAAAGCATCTGTCTCAACAAGTTGACAGAAGTTAATATTTTGGGCTCATCTGTTTTTCTGCACATATTTATAAAATGTTTACAGAATTTGGTCTTTTAATATCACTGTCTCAGTGCTATTAATTAAGCATTTTTTTATATGAGCGAATAACATCAACGTGTATATAAACGTTGCAAAATATGAACGTTTCATCATGTATGTATCTGCACATAATATGCTTTATAAGATGTGTTCAGAATTGTGGCTTTATCACTGTCTTGGTACATTAAGTCACATTAAGCGTTTTTCGTGTTAAACATTAGCAATGTCCCAGATTAAGTTCTGCTAATTCACAAGCCAGCCACCGCACAAATATCTGCTATGGACACACTGCTAGACCATGCCCAGGACGAGGCCACGCCCCGAGTGGAATGGGCTCTGACTCCTATGGGGCTCTGAAGACCAAGGGAGGAGTATGCTAGCGCGATATCGTCAACTAATCATCGAGAAATCCTCTGCTTTGTGACCGGGGACCCTTTGGTGCAGCCACCAAAGCATACAAAAAGTAGTTCCAACCACCTGAGCGGGGCGGAACGCTCGATGTGAATTCTCAGTGCCCTAACCGGGCAGAGAAAGTTAAACTCTTGGTCCTCCTCAGAATGTGGAAGCGCAAAGAGAGTAATAACCTGGGCTCTAAACGGGGTGTAGAGCACATTAAGAATGTACCTATGTCTTGGTTTAAGGATGACTTTGGAGTCGTTAGGCCAAACTCAAGACAGGCAGGACTTACCAAGAGAGCCTGCAAGTCACCTACTCATTTAACTGATGCTAAAGCCAGTAGCAGAGCGGTTTTCAATGACAGGGTTTTCAAGTCTGCAGACTGTAGTGGCTCTAAGTGGGAGCCCTTGAGGGCTTTCACGACTGTGGGCAGGTCCCACGCAGGGGCCGTGGGGGACCGGGGCAGATTGAGCCTGGATACTCTCAGGAAACGGACAACTAAGTTGTTCTGGCCCACCGACTGTCCAGCTATAGGAGCATGGGAAGCTGCTATAGCTGCCACATAGACCTTGAGCGTGGAAGGGGAGCGGCCCTTGTCCAACAGCTCGTAGGTAGGACAATATCACCAATATGTCACATGAAACTGGGTCTTCGCCACGGGTTGTGCACCAGACGGAAAAGACTAACCACTTAAGTGCATAGAGGCGTCTCGTAGACAGGGCTCTAGCCTGTGAGATAGTATTCAGGACGCTCTCAGGGAGATCTACTGATTCCCATCGAGAGCCCAGAGGTGCAGAGCCCACAGCTTGGGCTGGGGGTGTCAAGTCATCTTGTTCGCCTGAGAGATAAGGTCCTGCCTCAGGGGAATGGGCCACAGGGCTGCTGTCAGCAGCTGAGACAGCTTTGAAACCCAAAGCTGGTTCCTCCAGAGCGGGGCCACCAGAAGGATTCTGTGTCTGTGTTCTCTGACTCGTCTGATTACCTGAGGGATCAGAACGATCAGGGGAAAAGCATACAGGAGGAGGTTGGGCCAATTGAGGCCTTGCCAAAGATCTCCCAGATTCTCTGAATCGTTTGTGGGTGGAGCATCCACTCCTCTGAGGGGACATTGCTCCAAGACAGCATGTCTGCTCCTCGGTTCAATATACTGGGCACATGTGCTGCCCTCAATGAATGCAGGTTGAGATGTGCCCACTCCAAGAGGCGTTTTACCATCTCGAAAAGGCATTGCGAGGTGAGCCCGCCCTGGCGATTTATATAAGACACCACTGTCATGCTGTCTGAGCGGACTAGCACGTGGTGTCCCTTCAGGTCCGGTAAGAAGGTCTGAAGAGCTCGTTGGCAGTTGATGTATAGCCGACCTTCTGTGTCCGATCAGGAGCCGAAGGCCGGTTCGCCCTCGCACAGAGCTCCCCAACATAAGTTGGAAGCATCCATCGAGACAACCTTCCTTCTGTAAATAATGCCCATGATCACACCCTGCTTGAACCACTGGGGGTTCTTCCAAGGGGCCAGAGCTGACACGCAGGCCTGGCTCACCTTGACACGAAAGCGTCCGTGACGCCATGCATGGGACAGAACTTGCGGTTTCAGCCAGTACTGAAGGGGTCTCATGCGCAGCAGGCCCAACTGTAGTACCAACAATGCAGAGGCAATGAGGCCTAGCATCCTTTGAAACACTTTGAGGGGGCGAGAGGCTCCAACTTTGAAGGAAGCCGCGAGCTGCTGTATGGCCGGTGCACATTCTGGTGTGACTACTGCCCTCATGTGGGCGGAGTCGAAAACTGCTCCCAGGAACGAGGTTTGTTGGCTGGGAGACAGTGAGCTCTTGGCAAAATTGATCCTGAGTCCCAGGCATTCTAAATGGCTGAGGAGGAGGGGTCTGTGAGATATTAGCTCAGCCTCCGACTGGGCTAAGATGAGCCAGTCGTTGAGGTAGTTCAGAATACGAATTCCCATCTGTCTCAGAGGGGAGAGAGCCGCATCTATGCACTTCGTAAAAGTGTGAGGAGCCAGGGACAGTCCGAAGGGAAGGACCGTGTATTGATATGCCACTCCCTTGAAGGCGAATCTCAAGAATCGCCTGTGGTGGGGGGCTACCTGGATGTGAAAGTATGCGTCTTCCCGATCCAGAGAGAAGAACCAGTCCCCTGGGCCTATTTGCCAGAGGATCTGTTCCAAAGTAGTTCTCCTGAATGGCTGTTTCATGAGGACGCGGTTCAGGTGCCTGAGATTGAGGATGGGCCGGAGGCCACCATCCTTTTTGGGGACGAGGAAGTAGCGGCTGTAGAAGCCTGACTTGCTCTGGGCTGGCGGAACCAACTCTATAGCTCCTTTTGCTAGTAAATTCATCACCTTGAGCGCAGGACGTGAGTGTCCATTCTCTGCACTAAGGTGGGGACCACACCGCTGAATTGCGGGGGTTTTCGAGCGAACTGAAGTGAGTAGCCTCGTTTTATAAGCCCCAAAAACCCAATCTGACACTCCGGGGATGGACTGCCAGACCTCGGCCCTTGTGACAAGAGGTTGGATTGGTTCGAGTGGTAGGCCGCCTTGTGGGGACCCAACACACGTGATAAGTGTAAGAGAAAATATGGTCTCCTTTTTCTCGCTATAACAGCGGCTGGTTGTGTGGGCAAGAGGTCTACACGGGTCCAAAAATTCGTACCTGAACCCGAAGAGACCCGTAAATATGCTACACTGAACCGACCCGGACCCGTCTATTATTTTGAAAGTTGGACCCGGGCCCCTTGCAGAACCGAGAAATGTCAAAAATGTACTACCCGGAACCGACGCGGACCGTCAATTATTTGAAAGATGGACCCGAACCCGGCCGGGAAGACACAGACCCGACTGGACCCGATCGGCACATATTCCACAGCAAATTGCCATTAACAAGTCGATAAACAAGTTGCGAAAATTAAACTTTTTGTCTTACCTAATGTAAGAAGCCTTCTCCCTTGTACCTGACTGTGATGCACACAATCCTCCTTGCCAAGAAAGTTCCATCCGTGTTATTCCTCTCTTGCCAATTGAAATGCGTAATCCACTCATTATTCCAGTTTCAAAAGTCCACTTGCTGTCACGGTG
>NW_015664011.1:27448-28710 GCF_001515625.1 Sinocyclocheilus rhinocerous
AGTCCCCTGGGCACACTTGCGAGAGGATCTGTTTCAATGTAATCATCCTGAACGGCCGTTTCATGAGGGTGCGGTTCAGGTGCCTGAGATTGAGGATGGGCCGGAGGCCACCATCCTTTTTGGGGACGAGGAAGTAGCGGCTGTAGAAGCCTGACTTGCTCTGGGCTGGCGGAACCAACTCTATAGCTCCTTTTGCTAGTAAATTCATCACCTTGAGCGCAGGACGTGAGTGTCCATTCTCTGCACTAAGGTGGGGACCACACCGCTGAATTGCGGGGGTTTTCGAGCGAACTGAAGTGAGTAGCCTCGTTTTATAAGCCCCAAAAACCCAATCTGACACTCCGGGGATGGACTGCCAGACCTCGGCCCTTGTGACAAGAGGTTGGATTGGTTCGAGTGGTAGGCCGCCTTGTGGGGACCCAACACACGTGATAAGTGTAAGAGAAAATATGGTCTCCTTTTTCTCGCTATAACAGCGGCTGGTTGTGTGGGCAAGAGGTCTACACGGGTCCAAAAATTCGTACCTGAACCCGAAGAGACCCGTAAATATGCTACACTGAACCGACCCGGACCCGTCTATTATTTTGAAAGTTGGACCCGGGCCCCTTGCAGAACCGAGAAATGTCAAAAATGTACTACCCGGAACCGACGCGGACCGTCAATTATTTGAAAGATGGACCCGAACCCGGCCGGGAAGACACAGACCCGACTGGACCCGATCGGCACATATTCCACAGCAAATTGCCATTAACAAGTCGATAAACAAGTTGCGAAAATTAAACTTTTTGTCTTACCTAATGTAAGAAGTGCGTGTGCATTAACTCCGCCCACCCTGCTTCTGATGACGTCGCTTGTGTTTTTTTTTTCACCTTATTTCAAATTACCGACTCACACTTTTCTCATCCTAATTTTACAAGTTGAAAGTTGATTGACTCTGATAATGGCCGGGTGTTCTCCGAGTCCGATCGACTCGGGTATTACACACAATGTTAAAGAGACCCGGGACCCGACCCGGACCCGGCTTACCATTTAAAATATAGCCCCGAAGCCCCAGAGTGAGACTCATACTCTGAGTGAGAGCATTCCGTCACAGTGAGCGTGCAGCCTCTGTGTGGGCATTACCCAGACCGAAGACGCGCACGCACCCTTCCTGCAGTGTGACATTTGCAACAACATCGCTTCAGCTTCTGTCCGCAGCGAGGTGTGTCAATGGCTTCAAGTCTCGTGGGTCAGCGAAGAGAAGATCGTCGTCGCTGAAGGAG
>NW_015664012.1:0-12959 GCF_001515625.1 Sinocyclocheilus rhinocerous
AAAGTTCATCAGCATGCATTGATTAATAGCATGTTGTAGCGCAAAGAAGAAGAAAAAAAAAACGTGCTCGTGCAACCAACTGAGAAAGTTCATCGCAAAAGAGCGACCAGTGGGAAGAATGAGTCTGCCCAGCTCCCCCTGTCAATGATCTAGCACCCCCTCAGCACCTGCATTCAAAATTCTCTGGCGCCGCCCCTGGTACATCGATGTATTTTTAAAAAGCAAAAATTAAGTTTGTCCAACTCTAAACCCAGTCCCCAAGTAAATTAGGTTATTAAATAAAAAAACTAGCAAAACGAGTTGCGCGGTGTCCCCACCACTTTTCAAAGGAAAGTTACGCCACTGTCACTAACACACAATTTTTATGCACAAAGACAATTTTTACCTGAATTTGTCACTTAATGGACCTTGATCTTAGTTAAATTGCTCATCACCTTCTAGGGGTGTTGAAATTAATCGTTCCATCGATGTAATAGACCATAATTGATTATAGCCTACTGAGGTCATTCACATACACGCTTGTAACGCAAGTATTAAAAAAAGTACCCACTATTTTTAAATCCGAGATTTGGGCACATTTTGGAAAAAGCAAGCTTAGTGCGGGAAAAAAAACATGTTGTTTCAGTGTTTTACTTCAGATGTGCTTTCATTGACTCCGTTTGGAATGCAGTACGTATTAGATGCACGAAACTCTCGTACTGACAGACTTTCACGTTTGCTTTGTGTTTGTTTGTCCTGAAGCTTGATCGCGGCTGCGGTTAAATGTACTTGCATCTTCGAATACTTTTATGATACGAAATTGATGTAAACACAGTCAGTTATGTTTTCAGAACAGGACAAAACATCTGTCGAAATAGATCTGTGCATTAGTGTGAATACAGCCTATTAAAGCTGCCACTGTCTATGATCTCATCAGTAATAATCAAACAGTAATAATGCTGAGGAAAAAAAGAAAAACCCATAACTATGATAGTCTGTAAACTTTCGGATACTTAAAGCACTCTCAGATACTGAAAGTACTTTTTGTTTATCACTTGTAATTGTCTTTTTCCCCCTTTATTACTTTATATTTGCTTGTCTGTTTTGAAGCTATATTTATTTGGTTAAGTTCTTAGCAATTGTTTTGATTTATTATTAATTTGTATTTATTTTAAAAAGTAGCCTGCTTATTTTTTTAAATAAAAATGCTCAAGATAAATTTGATATATAATCGTGATGCATCGTGATATCGAATTGAATCGAATCGTTGACTTGATAATCGTAATCGAATCGAATTGTGAAACCAGTGGCGATTCACACCCCCATCACCTTTTGTACGACTATGCAGAATAATATTCTCTGTGTTTGTATGTGTCTGTCTAACAGTGACAGCAGTGGTGAGATCTTGAATAACAACTGTGTGATGGAGTACCACCAGACCACAGGCACTCTCAGTGCACACTTTAGAAACATGGTAAGTGCTGTGTGGCCGTCTAAAATCTGACTTTAGAGAAAACTCTGTAAGATGAGTGTGTGAACTTGACTGAAGGGGTTTCTAAGTACACTGTCAGCCACCATTTAAGTTTATTCATAATTTACTCTGTACCTGCTTAGAGAGTTCTATTCTCGGTTATGCATCAGAAATGAATCCAGTTAACACTTAAGCAACACTTAGCCCTGTAAAGCCTGACATATAAATCAGTAGTCATTGCTTAGTGAACCTTTAGATAAATATGATACAATAAGCTGTATAGACGACGTACAGTAGATTACAATTTATGAACAAATTATCAAACCAAGTAGTATCTGAGCACTAATGTTTCTTTTTACAAAATAATTGTATTTCTGTGCATTTGTCAACCAGAAAGTATCCACACAATCCTGCCTTAATTTCCACAGTATATTTTATTATATAATTAAAATGATCCAAATTAAAAATTACTTGTGAAATATTTCACTTCAAAAGTGCTTATGTTTTTTAAAACTTTATTTAGAATAAACACTTGGTTAGATAATTTGTTATCTAATTTTACAGTCTTATTCGTATGCAGTGAATGACATTTGTAAATGTAGCTTGAGTACTTTTTGGGGGTGTTTTATGTGATAGTGACTCGTGTTACATAGGAAGAAGGAATTTAACTGCTTATAATAAAGTAAATATATATATTTTCTCTTTTCTTTCTCATGTGTCATGTAGTCTCTGAAGCGGATCAGGCGTTCAGACCGTCGAGGGGCGGAGTCTGTTACCGAGGAGAAGTTTACCATTTTGTTTGAATCACAGTTCAGTGTTGGGGGAAATGAGCTGGTATTTCAGGTTAAGGTGAGCTTGAGAGGTTGTGTGCCTAGTAAATGGTATCTGTCAGGAACCGCTTAAAGCAATGTAGCAAAATTACATCATAGTTAGCCACAAAGATATATAAAATACAGTAAAACAGTAATACTGTGAAATATTATTACAATTTAAAATAACTCTTCTATTTTAATATATTTTAAAATGTAATTTATTCCTGTGATGGCAAAGCTGAATTTTCAGCATCATTACTCCAGTCCAGATCCTTCAGACATCATTGTGTTAATCTGGTGCTCAAGAGTATTTATATATATATAATAGTTATTATTTACAACTTGGTTCATTCATTTTTCTCATCCAAACATTTTTCCCCCAGACTCTCTCTTTGCCTGTGGTGGTAATTGTCCATGGAAGTCAAGACAACAATGCCACGGCCACTGTTTTGTGGGATAATGCATTCGCTGAGGTGCTCAAGAGTATTTATATATATATATTATATTATTTACAACTTGGTTCATTCATTTTTCTCATCCAAACATTTTTCCCCCAGACTCTCTCTTTGCCTGTGGTGGTAATTGTCCATGGAAGTCAAGACAACAATGCCACGGCCACTGTTTTGTGGGATAATGCATTCGCTGAACCGGTGAGTTCCTGAAACATCAGTGCATCTTTGGGTGGATGGTGTGGTGTAATGGTTAAAGATCAGACCATCATTATTGTGCCCTTGAGCAAAGTACTTAATACCAGGTTGGTTGTGCCTGTAATAAGCTCATGAGGCCATTGTATAGCGATATCACATGAAAGTCATGGAAACAAATTCCCAGGTCATGTGGTGATAAATAAAGGTCATATAACTTAACTAAGTTAAACATCACAAAGATAGGCCCTGACATGACAACACGCAAGACTCCAAATCATACGAAATGTAATTTCTCACCCACTCACCAGGATCTCAAACTCCCCACAACAAACAAACAAAATGTTTCGGGTTACACATGTAACCATGGTTCCAAGACGCTGTGTCCTCTAGCGGACACTATGGGGACTGCCACCAGCAGGACCGGTGTCTGAAGCACGTGTGAAACAACTCCAATCCCATTGGCCCATGTAGCCCGTAATGTCACAGGCGGGTGCTCGGAAGAGAGCGCCTGCTGAATCAGCACCAAATGTCTGAAGGACATGTGAAAACAGGCAAGCCCTAGGCATGGCAATGGGACGCAGCATCTCGTTCCCTCTCGGGGAACCATGGTTATGTGCGTAACCCGAGACGTTCTCTCGCGCTGCGTCCGCTAGCGGACACTGTGGGGAACGGAAGCCACTGACGGCTCGGGGCACTAACATAACTCGGCAAAATGGGGAACCCAGCCAATCAGGAGGGATTTTCCATTAACCAAGCCAAAAACACAGCTATCCTCAGAAGCCTATGTTACAATGAGCCAAAGCAGCATGCAGGTAGGCCTGTCGCGATAATTAAATAACTGTCTAATCGTGATTATTTGATCTAACCGCGGTTGTTTCAGACAACCGCGATTATTGTGCTTTTTATACGAGACAAGGGGGAGTCATACACCAAAAGAAACAGAAGAGCACCAGTTGCTTTTCATGCACTGTATAGCCTATACAGGGCTCCAGACTCATTCTTTTGCAACTAACTTTCTCAGCTGGTCGCACGAGCACATGATTTGGTCCCAATATTTTTTTTTTTTTGCGCTACAACATGGGATTATCCAATGCATGCTGATGAACTTTTATCATAGTTTATAGTTATATGGACAGGCCCCACTTAAAAACCCCTGACTAAGCTTAAGGGGTAAAGGGAAGTAGACCACTACTTAAGTTTTCTACTTAAAACCCTAGAAAAGGGGCTCAGGGGGCTGCCTACTTGAAAAACCCTGATAAGGGGGGCAGCCCAACCACTTGTGTCAGAAACCTCGGACACGGAGGCACACACTTTCTAAAACGCTCACTTGCCTCGGTTTTCTCCATAACATCTTCACACTTACTGACAAACAAACGGCTCGTGAAGAAAATAAAAGTTGGTGACGTATTTGGTAGGCGCCCTCTTATACTTCTGGGCCAGCAGGTGCTCTCTTCCGTGCACCCGCCTGTGACGTCACGGGCTACATGGGCCAATGGGATTGGAGTTGTTTCACACATGCTTCAGACACTGGTCCTGCTGGCGGCAGTCCCCATAGTGTCTGCCAGGGGTCATGTTTCATAGCGTGGGTGTTGATTGAATGGCTGATGGCATCTGACTCACGTTCCTTTACTGTACATGCTCTACGTTTATTCTCTTTAAAGGAACAGTGCATCCATAAATTTAAATCCTGTCATCAATTACTCACCCTCATGTCATTTCAAACCTGTATAACTTTTTTCTTCCCTGGAACACAAATGGAGAAGTGAGTTAATAACAATAAAAGCATTTAAAAGTAGTACATAGAAGTCCGTACAGGTTTTGTGTAATATCAGATCATCATGAGTCACCAATATGGTTTTCTTCGAGGCAGCAGGGAGTGGCATCCATACAGAACATGTTAGATGCTTATGCAAATCAAGCAGGATGTGATGAGTGCAGGAGTTGATGTAATATATCCCTCTACACTGCCATGAAATTTCCCTGTTCCTGTCCTAAAAAACAACCTTAAAAGCAAAGTGATTGTGACCCACTGAGAACCTGCCTAATGAGACACTTTCCAACTGTAAAAGGTTAAAGTTTATGATAATGTACTAATTTTCTTGTTCTCTCTCAGGGACGGGTGCCTTTCATTGTGCCCGACAAGGTGTTATGGCCGCAGTTGTGTGAGGCTCTGAATATGAAGTACAAGGCGGAGGTGCAATCAAATCGAGGTCTGTCTGAGGAGAATCTTGTCTTTCTCGCTCAGAAAGCCTTCAGCAGCTCCTGCATCAACCCGGAGGACTACCGCAACATGACCATGACCTGGTCACAGTTTAACAGGGTAAATACGCTTTTTCCTGTGATGGCAAAGCTGAATTTTCAGCATCATTACTCCAGTCTTCAGTGTCACATGATCCTTCAGAAATCATTCTAATATGCTGATTTGCTGCTCATGAAACATTTCTTATTATTATAAATATTGAAAACAGTTGTACTGCTTATTATTGTGATACCTTGTTTTCAGCATTTTTTGATGAACAAAGTTTGAAAGAACAGCATTTATTCTAAATAAAAGTCCTTTGTAATAATGTAAAAGCCTTTACTGTCACTTTAAATCAATTTAATGTGTTTTTCAAAAAATAAATAAAAAAATCTTACTGATCCCAAACTTTTTAAACTATTTTCAGTGTTGAAACATAAATAGGCAAACTGACAATATTGGGTTTGAAATGTAAGTTGCAATTTTAAACCAGTAAAAATATCAGTCATAATGACACATAAAGACCCCTGCATTCAGTTGCACTCCGTATTGAATATAATCAGTTTTGTACTTCAATATTACTCATGAAATCATGGTTTTGACAGCTTTACATGAGCTTTGATTAAGCTGAAAGCAATATGGCCTATTATTTCGCAACAAATTCTGACCGTGACTGTGACCTGCTGCTTGTTACCCAAAAGCACCGCCGTTATCGAGCAATGTTCTCACAGATGGTTTAATCCCAAACTAGTCTCTCATCGTCCTCGACTTTTTCTTAATTTTAATTGGCAATCCATCGACCTGGGGCAGAAAGTTAGTTGATCTGATCGACATTGCTTTTCGTCCATTGCAATAGTTAATGGTTATTCAGGAAGTGAGGTGTGATCTGAGAGCTTTTGATGTGTAGGCAGGCCTAAGGCTGTGGCTGCCTTTGAAACGGCCCTTTGCTGATCTGCTACATTGAGCGGGCAGTGTTCTCAACAAGGGCCTTTGGAGTTCAGGCATCGTTTGTGTTTATGGCTTTGTTTATTTAGTCACTGACACAATGCTCACATATGCACACACTTGCACAAAGTTTGTGGGAAGCCTGATGATGATTTGAGATGCTATAAAGAACATCTAAAGCTTAAATGGAAACAAGATCAGAATATTCTGCACTATTAGATCACAAATTTACAAATGTCACAAATTGCTTATTTTGTTTAGTGACCTAATAATGCAGAATAATATATATCCAGCCAGCAACATTTGACACTGTAACATTTGCCACATTTTGCAACATTTGACACTTTTCAACATTGACACTATTGAAATAAATAAAATAAATCAAAACGGAACTAAATAGCTGAATAATGACGGTATTAATAATGAAATTCAATTTGTTTAATAACAAGCATTAACTCTCTTTATTTTCCTGCTTTTCTGAAGCTGCTTTGAAACGATCTGTATTATATAAAATGCTATAGAAATAAATGTGGCTTGACTATTTATTTCCATGTTTAAATTAGATTCTAAATTCCAAATTTTCACATTTGAACCCCATTGTACATGTTCAAGAGACATCTGTGTGTTTGTGTGGCTCTGTGTGATCTTCATGCTAACAGTTGAAACGGTCAGGACCATTGTGTTCTAAGAAATAGAGTGATTAAAGTGAGAGAGATGGAGATGAACGCTTCCTGTCTTGAGTCCTAAGTAATGTGACTTTGCTTGTGGATCACTAATTAAAAACAGAATGAACATGAGGCAGTGGATCATGCTCTCATTCAGGCAGTCATGCCTGTGTTTCTTAAGCCCTGAATGTTCCCTTTACCGCGCACACTTCTAGCTGTGTACTGTCTGATTTGTGTCAACTCCATATCCATTTCCAATGAACGCATCACTTGCGAGGAACACGTACCAGGAATTCAGCAGATTGTTCTTTCATAATTCCATGCTTTGTTTTTCATAACTGTTAAGCATCTGTGAGGAAACAAGCTTCATACATGCTTTGATGAGGTTCTAGTCCACAACATGCTACTAGGGCTTATTTAACACTGTAGATCTTTACACACACTCTACAAAAAGTAGATGTAACTAATAAAATTAATCTATGTAGGTAAATATTGTAAGTGAACCTTACTCAACATGTATTACTTTCTTTCTTCTGCGGAACATGAAAGAAGATATGAGATTTAAAAGAATGTTGGTAACCAAACAGTTTAAGTGACCACTGACTTTCATTGTATGGAGAAAATTTTTTTCTCAAAGTCTCTTTTTCTTTTTGTTATAAAGAAAGTAAGTCGTACAGGTTTGGATTGCCGTGAGTAAAGTTGACATGATTTAAAATCTGATTGTAACAAATAACCATCTATATTAAGTAACTGTAAGAAGATTTCTTAAGTTGTATCAGCTCTATGAAAAGTGTTCCCTTTATTTTAATCTCACATTTCTCAAGTTACTAAGTGTGACAACATAATCAGCAATAACAATGTAAATAAAGCTTGCAAATGCTAAATCTGTCAAAGAGGTTGAGATGCCTCAGTTTTGTTTTGGTTGTTTGTTTTTAGAACTTACAGAATACAAATTTAGGTAAATCTGTAGTTGTTGTTTTCTCAGCATCATTACTCATTTACTGTGCATGTTAGTCTTTTAAACCTGATTTGTTTCTTGTCATTGTAGGAGAGTTTACCAGGCAGGAACTTCACTTTTTGGCAGTGGTTTGATGGTGTGATGGAGCTTACTAAAAAACACTTGAAGCCTCACTGGAATGACGGGTAAGAACTGACCTCTGTGAGAACACGAACATATAAATCAAATTCCTGCAGATTTAATGTTAATGATAACAATTCATCCAAGTGTAAAAGCTAAAAAAAAACTTTTTGTTCCTGCTCAGTCAATGAACGAGCAGAAAGTAATAGCATAAAAGCCGTTGCTCCTCTCTGCCCTCACATAACAATGACATCTCAGCTGAGAATGCTGCCGTTTATGCCGTATGAACCAGCGGGGTGAATCTCACAAAGAAATGACTGTGATGTTTGTTCGTATTTCAGTTATGTGACTTTAAATGGAAAATCCACTTAATTAACAGACAAGAAAATGGCACATTGGTTTAATTCTGAAAATTCATGGACACTTCTCATAGTTTCGGTACATTTCACCTGGCTGCTCTACTGGAAATTGTTATTCATAATGTATCACATTCTTAAATCTGGTTCTTATTTTATTTAATTTTTTGCGTGGTTTTTAATAGATATCTTCATTATGAAGTGCTTCTTTGCCATGGCAACTGGCTGATTGAGAGATAGTGCTGGTTAAAACTATACATTAAAGGCATTAAACCATGGATGGATTAACACAGGAGTAAGATCTGAGAGACCTCTTGCGGCTTTGATAAGATCTCTTTCAACCCCCAGTCGTCCATATCTTGTAATCTTTGTATACAAATCATGATGAAACTAAACAGTACACAAACAATAACAGCCTCTCTGTCTTTGTGTGTGTAAACATCCTTTTATGCATGCATGTTTGTGTTTATGTGCTTGTATGTCTCAGGGCGATTCTTGGCTTTGTGAATAAACAGCAAGCTCAGGACATGCTGATGTCCAAACCCAACGGAACCTTTCTGTTGCGCTTCAGTGATTCTGAAATTGGTGGCATCACCATAGCCTGGGTGGCAGAGAACCCTAACAAAGCAGGTAGAACCATTACTCTGCTCCTCCACTGCCATTCCTCAACACACTTAATTGCACGTTACAATATTCTGTTGTATAATAGGGACATTTTATGCATGGTATTTGAAAACAAATCACTTACAGTGGCTTTAAATGCTCTTAAAACTATTTAAAAACTTCTGCTAAAGAGTGTGTATGTGTGTTCTTCATAGGAGAAAGGATGGTGTGGAACCTCATGCCATACACAACCAAAGACTTCTCTATCCGCTCCTTGGCGGATCGCATCAGCGACCTGAATCATCTCCTGTTCCTCTATCCTGACCGGCCCAAAGACGAGGTCTTCTCCAAATACTACACCCCTCCACTGTGTAAGCTTGATCTCTATTTATCTACATATTTTTAATCTTTTTTGACATGGTATATATATACACAAACTATCATTCAAAGTCTTTGGGATCAGTATGTTTTTTTGTTTTGTTTTTTAAAGGGGTCATATGATGCAATTTAAATTTTTTCTTTCTCTTTGGAGTGTTACAAGCAAGCTCTTGGTGCATAAAGAAGATCTGTCACCAAATACACAAAAGAATGTTATTTTTAGCAACATCATATGACCTCTTTAAGAAATTAATACTTTTATTCCACAAGGATGTATAAACTAATCAAAACTGACAGTAAAGATAATTGTAATGTTACGAAAGATTTATATTTCAAAGATGTTACTCTATAAATTAACTTTTATTCATCAAAGAATCATGAAAATCATAGTTTCCTCAAAAATATTAAATAGCTGTTTTTAAAATTAATAAAAAGAAGATCTTTTTGAGCACACATCAGGACACTGACGTCTGGAGTAATGATGCTGAAAATTCAGCTTTGAAATTACAGGAGTAAATTACATTTTAAAATATATTAAAATGGAAAACAGTCATTTTATTGTAATAATATCTCACAATATTGCTGTTTTTACTGTATTTCTGATCAAATAAATGTAGCCTTGGTTAGCTTTGACATATTTCAAAAAACATTTTTTTTTACCAAGCCCAAACTTTTGAATGGTAAAATATTTATTCAAAATGATTTATATGCACAAATATTACATATATACATATATATATATTATATAGCCAGTAAAAACCATTATAAATACATTGCAAGCCTGTGTGTTTGCATGTCTGTGTGTTCATGTCTTTGGGTTTAAATGAGAGTGTATCACTCTGGCTAATCTAGCGTGTTTGTGTTTGTCTGTGTGTGTTCTCATTCACATACATAATGTGAGCCAGTGTTATGTTATGGTTTAGGAATAATCTGTTTATCTTTCCCACCTCTATAGCTAAAGCTGTGGACGGATATGTAAAACCACAGATCAAACAAGTAGTGCCAGAGTAAGTACACACACACACACTTTGTCTCTGTGTGTTTTTCTAACCTCTCAGTACAGGTCTTCACATCTCTGAAATTCAAGAGCTAACCTGTTAGCTCCAAGCGATAAATCTAATTGCACGCTATCATATTAGTGCTGGCCTGACTCTATGGGCAGTTATTGGTTGCCATGGATACTTGAGACTCCACTCACTCCTCAGCATATACTTAGCTCTGTTAGCCTCATTAGCAGCATTATTTATCCATAGGTGGATGACCCCGTTGGTCTCGTTAGCAAGCCTTCCACTTCGGTCATGCACAGCAGGGAGTCATACACCATCAGTCTCAGATAATTCAGTTCTAGTCATCAGCATTCTGAGGGAGTCATTATCAAACTAGCTCTTAATTTTGAGGGTTAGCAAGAGCTGTGTGCAGAGTAGCAAGCTGTGAAATAGAGCTGAACAGAATGAATGAGCTGAACATGTCTTTTGTTATTTTTGGAGGTTTCTGGCATTTTATTGAGGGAGAGAGAAAAGTAGGGTGACAGGAATTGTTATGGGAAGCTGTATCAATATATAACAGACTTTAAACTAATTTCTCAATATTAGATGAAAAACGTATATTTAAAAAACTTTATAAATATTAAAAAAACAGAGAAATGTTGCAACTAACTGAAATAAAATGTTGAAGTTGAAAGACTAAACTTACTAAAATTAAATTTAACTGGGAAAAAAAATTAAAACCAAATTTAAATACAAAAAAACTAAAACTAATCAAAATGACAAAAGTATAGTCTAATATAACAATGAAAATATGAAAATAAAAGCTAATTCAAAATAAGAATAAATACTGTAACAGTATATAAATAATGCTAAAAATAACACTGATGATGTTAAATAATTGACTATTTATGTGTGCATGTGTGTTCACGCAGGTTTGCGACACCTAACCCCGACCCTGCAGCAAACCCCACCTACATGGACCATGCAGCATCTCCAGCTGTCAATCAACCACATGCTTATGGACTCTATCCTCCCATGTGAGTATACAAATATGTGTGTTTTCTGTCTGTCTTTATGATTCTGCATCTGGCTTGTTATTGTTAACTAAAACCAGAACTATTAAAAGTAATTTTTGTTCATTGAAATAAAATAAAATATAAAATAGTAGACAATTAGAAATGCTTTGGCAAATAACAGAAATAAAATAAGCCTAAGTACTAATATTACTAAAACTGATACTGAAAATTACAAAAAAATACTAAATTACTACAACTAAAAATTATACTAAAATTACTAAAACTAAAATTAAAATGAAAACTGAAGATATAAAAAATAAAAGCTAATTAAATTAAAAGCTAACATTAATAAATACTACAATGGTATATAAATAATACCACCATAATCAGGCAAACATTTATTATTGTTATTATTAGTTAAGTAATTTAATTATGAATCCAATATGTTTAGTTTTTTTTACCATGCTTAAATCAATTCTTCAGTTTTTTCCTTCAGATCAGCACAGAAAATATTTGTTGATTTCATCTGGACCACCACATGCTGTAACGTATAATAACAGCTATTATAGTAAATAACCCTCTAAAATGTGCTGTATATCCTATGGAATTGACGTTATTGCAGTGGCGCCTGCAGGTGTACGGCTGTACGCACTGTGCGTACCATGAGCGCTCAGACTGACCTGAGATTTGCCCCGCAAACATTTCAGCAGTTATTATAGGTCTGTGTGTCCCGTATTTCTGTCGACTGAACCAGTCATGCTATTAATTATGAATTTATCAGTGTTTTGCATGCCAAAGTCAATTTCTGCATAGAAATATTACGCCAAATAGAAGCAGAAAATCATGCTACACGCACGTTCATGAGATCGGGTTAGCCTACAACAATGCATTTGTTGACTATTTCACAAATGGGAATACAACGAATTCATGACAATGTTTTACATTCAAGCTACCCATAAAATTTATAGTGAAAAGTACTTTAAAAGCGTCTGAAATGCAATAAAGTAATTTTAAAGCTGTTTTTTAAAGCATTTGCTGCATGGATAAAAAAATAGGCTAATAAATAATTCACATATCAGACAAAATTGCATTGCCGCAAATCCTTAAAATTTTAAGTTATTCAGTAGCGAGGCATGTAGAGGAACTGCTCCGTCGACCGATGGAGGGCCAGTGGAGCGGCCAGCAGTCATGACCTTCATCTGTGACTTTTCTTCCTAAACAATGTTTTTTTAAATACATTTTTCTCCTACTCTTAGTGTATTTTCCCCATTTGTTTCTCAGTGTGGGTCTTTATGACTTTCAGTTTAGCTTTTTCTCTATCTCTCTTTTTTCTCTTTCATCACACCTCTTTTACTTTCCCCCATCCCTTGTTTCTGTAGAAGAGAAAGGAGCTAATGGAAGAAGAAAAATACAATGAGCCTTCCTCTAATTAAATACCACCAAACAGTATTGTAGGAAAAGAGAGAGAGAGAGATGCATGTTATCTCTTTTCCTTTGTGCATGTATTTGTTTCAAATTGACTTTTCGCAGAACAAATCTGTGAAACCCTTAAACGGAAATGTACTACTGTAAGGAACATTTTTATGTTTTTCAAACTGTTCTATGGTTTATTTTGAGGGTGTTCCGATATCTATTGCATCTGAAGTAAATGCATATTATCCTTTGCACTCTTAAACGAATGCTTTCTTGCAGACGATGACATTATTGTTACTATGGCGATTGCAATATAACGCTTCTGTACACTAAAGAGTGTTTAGGTTGCAAGGCTGTTAACATTCGTTGCA